>NC_142930.1:28401889-28404389 GCF_046866305.1 Octopus bimaculoides | reverse complement strand
TATATATATATATATATATATATATATATATATATATATATATATATATATATACATACATATATACATATATGTGTGTGTGTGTATACATACATATGTATATATACACATATATGCATACACATATATGCATATATATAAACACGCATATATACGCTTATATACTTTTATGTTATATAATGCTTATACACATACATAATACATATATGTGCATGCGTGTGTGTGAGTGTGTGGGTGGGCGTGTGTAGACATACATACTAAGAGTCATTTAAATATTTATACTTTCGTGTGTGCATGCGTCAAGCGAGAGACAACGTAGGAGTGAAAACAGAAAGACAATCACAAGATATTTACGTAAATACACACTTGATATAAACACATAGGCACAATGATGTGCATATGCATACGTGTGCACTTGCCTGCACGCGTGTATGTGTGAGCACATTTATATTTATATACACTCGATCATAAGCTTACATATATCGTTAAATAATCTTATATACGGCGAGGAAACAGACGAGAGTGTGTGACAGGTTAAGGGTAAATAGATAGACAGACTACAAGGCAGGCAGACAGACAGACACACAGACAGACAGACAAGTAGACAGAGATACAGACAGATAGATATATAGATAAACTGACGGGTTGATTGATTGATTTATTGATTGATTGACACATAGAGAGAAGGGGGAAGTGTAGATGGATAACGAAATACATACATTAAAAAATTAAAAGAAAGATTTCATAGCGAAACAAATAATACTAGACGGGGAACTTCTGAAATTAAATATGTTTGATAAACCGTATATCCTTTTGTGGACACCTTTTTATAAATAATAGCAAATTATTAATTAGAAACATACCTTTATGTTCGTGCCACCTGGTTGTTTTATGCTATAATGATTCCATAATGTCTGTAAATCTGCCTTCATTCATTCACCCATAAGTGCCGACGTTTATTTACATTTGGAATGGTAAGCGATATACATAACCGAGGAGACTGGTATTTGTATGAAATGTCCACGCATCTCCTTCTGTCTAAGTGATTAACCGATAGTGGAACTAGATTTGCTAAGCGGCACATAAAACTAAAATTGGAGATAGTAGAGAGATGAAATAAATACATAATTATGCAACTCCGACCAGTCTCTGAGCACGATATCTATCTATCTATCTATCTATCTATCTATCTATCTATCTATCTATCTATCTATCTATCTGTCTGTCTGTCTGTATGTCTGTCTGTTTATCTATCTATCTATCTATCTATCTATCTATCTATCTATCTATCTATCTATCTATCTATCTACCATCCATCTATCTACCATCCATCTATCTATCTTTTCCTTTTTTTTTTGCCCCTACCGATCCCTTTTGATCGGATTTTTTTAAATTTTTATTTTTTTATTATATTTTTTTAAAAGAAAAGCTCTACAGTTGTATTTTTCCCCTCTGTGTGCAGCCCTGTGTGGCTAATAAAAGAAAGTTATCTATCTATCTATCTATCTATCTATCTATCTATCTATCTATCTATCTATCTATCTATCTATCTATCTATCTGTCTCTCTCTCTCTCTCTCTCTATATATATATATATACCTATCTATTGGTCTAACTTAGTCTGTCTACCAATATATTCTTCTCTCACTTCGCTGCCTTTTCTATTTCTCTCGCTTTATGTACATATACATATTTGTTCGTCATTGTGTTTGTTTGTCTATGAACATATATTATGCTATATACGTATTATATCATATAATGTATATAGATATATTAAACTTCAACACATGAAAAGTAACGCCTATTGCATACACTCAAGTAGATCTAATTAATATGCACTAAATTATCTTCTACATTGCTAAAAATACTTTCATTTCTTCATTGTATACATTTAAAAGAGTTAAATTTGACACAACTTTCAACAAACTTTTCTTATTACCCACAGTTCTAAACTAACCGTTTCCATCTCACCATTTCATGAAAAACAGTGCTCATACCACTCACGTTATACCTGTTGCATATATACATCGTAAGTTTATATTGGTGTAATTTACAGCTATAATTTCTTCAGTATAACCTTGTACTCGTAAACTTCTCACTTACTTAAAGATTAATTGCTTAACTTTTTTTCCTCTATTTTATTCTCATATCTCGCAGAATTATTGTACATATAGATTACTATTAACATTAACATATTTTGCGGATTTACATAGAATTACTAAAGTTATTTCATTAAGTTTTAATATCTTTCCATAACTCATTTCATTAATTTATTAAAGTTGATCCAAATAATATTCCTGTCAATCAAAGAAATATTTGACAATATATAATCTATAATCTTGGATGTAGATTTTTATTTGAACATTCTTTTATGCCGTTATTTGTTATATTCACTCGCTACTTAATTTAAATCAAAGCATACAAATTGATCCACGTACACATACATCTATTTATTTATGTGAGTACTTATATATATATATAGTCAAATCAAATAAGACAGA
>NC_142930.1:28356889-28394389 GCF_046866305.1 Octopus bimaculoides | reverse complement strand
GTATAGCAGATATATGTTAAAGAAGAGAACAACCGTTATGACAAGGCAAATATCTCAGGTCATATACATTATTATTATTGGAAACAAATTCAAAGTCTTACAGATGTTTTGAGGATATCCCAGAGTAAGGGATATTCAGTCATCGGAAACAAATACGGAAAATGAGAAGGGTATAGATTAATGAAACGATGACACAGAGGACAAGAATAATGGAATAAGGAGATGAAGAAAGAGAAGGGCGAAGCATAAAAGTCCACAGTATAACTTTCCGATCTTGTATAAATAAATCCATAAGTCCTTAGGTGCAATCCTGCGTAAATCCATATGGGCTGAGCCACCTATGCTACCATTCTGTTATTTAGCATTGATTTGCTTGCGTTTTTTTTTCCTGGATATTTACGCTGATATATCAGGACTTTAACTCACATGGATTTACGCAGGTAAGCACCTAGGGAATTATGAAATTATATCTACACGATCGGAAAACTGAACAGTGAACATTTATGCATCTTTTTCCTTCTCTTTCTTCATCTCCTTATTCCTGTACTCCTGTCCTCTATGTCGTCATTTCATTAATCTATGCTCTTCTCATTTTCCGTATTTGTCTCCGATGACGGAACATCCCATAATCGAGAATATCCCAGAAACAGCTGCACGGCTTTGAATAATTTTTCCTATAATAATAACGTATATGACTTGAGATATTTGCCTTGCCATAACGGTTGTTGCCATAACCTTATTCTGGCCTCCGCTCTTTGCTTTGAAATGAGAATGCTAGACTTTTAATTAGATGAAAGTATGTTTTTTAAAACCATCGCCTTAATTGGATAGTAATACACATATGTATATGGCATTTATTAATTCTAAAATAACAATATCATGTGGGGAACGTTTTTCTGCAATATATTTTCACCGTGGTTGATTTCCATGGATTTTCATCATAAATCGACTGGTTCTGAAATGTTTCAATAATGCTACGTAAAATTTCGAATTTCCCTTTGCACGTTTCTTTTCTTTTAATACGCCTTGTACTCCACTGATTGTGTCAGCGTGACATTGCAATGCACTCTATGACTGATTATAGCTATCCTAAAGAATCACCAACATCTTTTATGCTGTGAAAGCTTCCAGATGTCAAACATTTTAGGGTTTTTTATCCTAAGGAAGCAGATTTCGTCAGTAGATCACTCAAACGTATACAACAGTACTGTTAGTATACATTTATTTCGGTATATTGCCTTTTAAAGAAAGCTCCTGGTTGCAGCATATGATGGTTTGTGTAATATCTGTCATTATTTGCTCAACTTTTGTTCAAATATAATGAATTTATAGTTATAGATATCTAGGTAACTTTTGAATTATTTTGTAGAATAAAAAGCATAGATAAAACATTAATGTTAACAGTTTTAATGTAGGAATCAGTTCCCACAACTCTGATATTCTTGTATGTATATTTGTCATGTCCAGACTACATTCAGTATATTAGTTAACAAAGCTAGTTTGTAAACTATGCAGATTTTCAGGTAGTTAATAGATGTAATATCAATTTTTTTTTTGTAAAAAAAAACCCCGTAAAAGTAGATTTACAGTAATGTCTCTTTGGTGTGTTCCTTATAGCTCTAGTTATAATAATTTTCTTTCGCCAACCGTGAAGAACCTGGCAACATCATTGACAGATCATGGAATTAGCTACAGTAGAGTGAAGTTTCCCGGCGTGCAATCGTTACAAGTGCAAGTTGGTAGCAAAACCCCAAATCTATTTGTAACCAAGCCAGTTTATTAACATATTTCCAATTATATTTGCTTTCAGAGAGTGCAGATTAGTTTAGCATTGTGCTGTATATTACTACACGTCTTCCTGCATGTGCGTTTTTCAGTCTTGTTGAATTTACAATGTTCTTAGAGATAATGCCTTTAAAAAGATTTTTCGAAGCTAATGCACAACTTAAAAGTCAAAGTAAGCTTATCGTTTACAGTCGAGTGCTTTTACTCTTAAATACAAAGTTTGTTTTTGTAATGCTACGAATGAATTTTTTTTTCTTTTTCAGTTGTGTCTTGTATACCTCTCTCTTGTACGGGTATGCAGCCGACTGTTAAATCCTTCTACGATGTTTTTTATAAAACAGCTATTTGAAGTATTTAGTTAAACGTCTGAAATGAGTGTCTATATTCTACTTTTGACGTTACAAAAGGTTTCATGATTACATATACCAATTCTGGTACTATTTACTAAATGATTCAAAATTTTCGGCTGACAGGATTATTTTATGGAGATATAAAATATTTTCATCCCATTATACAACACATGGATTCGAAACAGAGCAATAGTTGAGGTTGCCTAGTTAAACTAGTAATTGTTGATAATGTATAATCCCATTGAAAGTTTTATGTTGAGATTCTCTTCATTGTAGAAAATAAATGTGTTTACAAGATATACTTAGAACATTGTCTATTAATTGTTGCCCGATACCGCTAAATAATTACAAAATTTTCAAAACCAAGCGGCGACGTTAATATTTTGCACACATTTTGTTATGCACTAGTAACTTCTCCCATGGAAGGTATTTATCCAGCGTGCATCAGAATGATATCGGGGTTCATGATAGCATTGATTATTTCGAATTTATTTCAGCGTATAACTTCACGGTCTCAACTGAAATCTTCAAAACATTTCACCTCGAGAATGATTTCAAATCGAAACATGTCTATTATATGAAGACGTTTTTAATTTTAAAAGGTTGTTATATTTTTGTCAACCTGCGAAATTAGCTATTTGAATATTTTGTACCTATTGACTAGTTCGGAGAAACCCCATCCGAATACGATTTTAAACAGTGGTACGATTTTAAACTGACGGCAAGAAATTAGCAACATTTGATTTACACTTTGTGCATGAGTGATAGTGTAACGCTGTCGTCAGAAAACTCAATATAGCTCTTGCTATCTGTCCCAAACATTTTTCTGACACAACAGCTTCGCAAAGACACACACGTACACACACATAAACATACATACACACACAACCAGCCAAATACACACACACAGAATCACACACAATTACACACACACACACACACACACACACACACACACACACACACACACACACACACACACACGCACATAGATATATAAGAAATAATTAATATTCATTTGAGCTAGTTATTTAATTTGAAGTACCAAATCAGTCTGATATTATCCGTAGAGCTCGAAGTAAGGTGAATAAAAAGCGAATAAGTAACAAGGATGTCAAGGTATTAGTGCATTACGGTCGTTTCAGTCGGCTCCATTTAATCGAACAATGTAAGCATTACATCAATTTCAAATACACTGCCATCTTCGGATGAGTAATATATGTTTTCCAAAACCTGTATTATGTATCCGAAGACGGTGGTGTATATTTCAAATTGATGTAATGCTTGCAATGTTCGATTAAATGGAGCCGCCTGAATGCACTAATGCTATGACACCTTGTTACAAACACACACAAACGCACACACACACACAAACACACACACACACACACACAAACACACACACACACACACACACACGCACACACATATATATATAAACAACTCTCTTTCTATCAACCATATCAACTCACAAGATTTTGGTCGGCCCGTGGCTATAGTAGAAAATATTTGCCCAAGATGCCATGCAGTGGGGTTGAACCCGGAACCACGTTCTATCAATAAGTAGATTCATATGAGATTCTACAGCATTTATCTTGCTGCTTCTTTCAGAAAGTCTATTTATCCATTAATATATTTATTGCCGTTAAAATTTTTATGTTGCGTTTCATGAGATAATATTTTTGTGTAGATGGGATTTATTTACGAAAATAAGCTATTGAAATGTATCGAGTAACTTTTCTACATCTTCAATATCTTTGAATTCACTTCGTTATACAAATTTGTCATACAAATTTGGCAACATTTCCTAATATCTAAGCGTCTTGTTATCTAGAAATGTTTGCTTTAGTGGTAGATATTATCCTTTGACATTCTCATTCGTAGTGTTCCATCGACTGTTCGCCATCTACTGTGCAAAACATTACTTTACAACATTTATTTTTAGCACTGCTTTGGATTCGGGATTATTTTTACTGAGTTCTTTGTGAAATTGTTTTAGGACGGAAGGTAAACGTTTTTCGTCTAAACATTTTCTTGCACAACTAGGGTTTCGATGCAATTTTGTCAGAATATGTTCCCTTGGGTAGTCTTTCATTTCAGATACTTCATTGTGATATTATTTTATATTTACTGCAATTCCTTTCCGCTTCATTTATGTTTTCTTTTCTGGTCATTAAGAGATACCATCTCTTCTATGCTGCATTTTATTCATAAACACACTAATACCTTGACACCCTTGTTACTTATTCGCTATTTATTTACTTTCCTTCATAAAAAAAACATGCTTTCATTGCACACTCACATACGTGCACACCCATGCACACATACATCCTCCAAAAGTATATCTATATACATATGTCGGTTTTTCCATGTTCAAATTGTCTTAGATCTTCGTACGTGAGGAGCATTAAAATATGAAATTTCAGAAGGCGAATAAGTTGGTGCTGGTCGCTGTTGGTGTAAATTAAACTGAGAATGTGTTAAGGTTGGATACTTTCGTTCAGGAAAAGAGGGTGAATGTTACGTAACGAACTAATACTTCTTCTCACAGTTCAAGTAAAAAGATATTTTGTAACTGAAATGTTGGTAGGTTAGTTTATGCAGAAGTAGGATCCAGCCACCAAGTTGGAACAAAATACAAATTATTACTATCATATATTGAAAACTTAAGCAGAAAGGAATAAAAGAAGACAATCGTCCAGGTACTACGAAATTAGAAACATAAAAAGAATTTGTCAAAAAATGTTCATTCCTGAAACAGAGGTTTTCGCTGCTCACTTCTGTCTAACCTATCGAAACACATGTCTCCAGAGAATTACACAGTATGCTGACAAACTTACCTTTTATTTATTTGGTAGTGTAAGTGAAACGCAATACTGCCACCGGTTAAGTTTTCCACAAATACAATCAATTGCTTACCATTTCTGCGAAAGAAGTCGACGAAGGGTGATAATGTCTGTAACTCGGCATTGAAAGGATCTCAAAAACGATACATAGTTAAGAAAGCTCTGATTTATCGTAATGTACAATTTCGCTTACATGCATCAATGACGATACACACACAAACATACACATATAGAGCACATTCACACTACTATGCACATATGTATGACTTTATATACAGTGATTTGGTAGATTTGACACCAGAGTGCCGAGTTACAAACGAAGCTATTTAGCCTGCATTGTGTAAAAGTTGGAAGATATTTGTTCATTCCAGTCATGGAGAGAACTCGATGCAGATTACAAAGTAACTTCAAAGTGGAAGTTTTAAGTAATAGCCGAAGGAATTTCAAATATGAAACAAATCAATTGGGTGCTTTCAGTTGATAAATTAACGACTAACAATTCACGCACATATACACATACGAACATACATATATACACACATCACAAACGCACACGCACAAACTCACACATCTGTATGAGTGTATGTGTGAGTGCGACTGAAAGCCTGTGTGTGTTTATATGTACCATAAATGTATGTATATATATATTTATAGGAAATTTACCTGGAAATGCACCATCAGCAGGAAACAGCCTTGCATTTTAAATAGAGATATTCGTAATCTGCCTGGATATTATATTCCTCCCTTGTATGTTTGTATGTATGTATGTGTATATAAATATAAATATATATATATATATATATATATATATATATATATATATATATATATATATATATATATATATATATATATATATATATATATATATATATATATATATATATATATATATATATATATATATATATATATATATATATATATATATATATATATATATATATATATATATATATATATATATATATATATATATATATATATATATATATATATATATATATATATACACTGTTTAAATGTATCGATTCCAATCACAGGTTGTACGTTAATTGGAAGTGGCAGTTGAATGCAATTGTTTAATTATTAATATATTAATCTTATAAGTCAGTCGAGGTCAACTTTTCCATTTATTCTTTGGGTTTGACAATATAAGTACGAGTTGGTTACTGGGGGTCGATTTAGTCGATTTACCTCTCCTCCTAAAATGCTGACCTAATGCCCATACTTGTAACCAGTATGTAAATATGCATTAGAGTGATATCGAACCTATATATATAGGATTGCGAAAGACTTTTCTTCACCACTTACTCATAGAAACGTTTTTGACTCTACTCCGCTTAGTGCAGAGATTAGTCATTTTATCGTAGTGATGTTCATATATGTCTGCTATATGTTTATATTATGTATCTCATAGGAATAAAACTTCTGACAATTTTAATATTTTTACAATTTCCACCTTTCGATAATTGGTATATTGAACAGTTGCAACTTTAGTTATTACTTCTCTCAGATCTTTTTTCAGATTCGATTGTGTTCATATTTCCATTGATGATACATTGTAGTGATGTTGGTATTTGGCTTCATGGTGATTTGCTATTTACTTTTGTTGCTGCTTACACTATGTGTGTATCTTCGTGATTTATGATCACAATTTTTTTTATGTTCAATGTTTTTAGTTTTGCTATTTATAGTTGTAGCGTTTCTTTAGCATTTTCCCTGCTGTAGTTTGTTTTAATGTTTTGATTTAATGCGTAATATCTTTTGGGTTTACGTATCAATCGTCTTAAATTAGCTAAGCTCTTGGTTAGTTTTCCTCAGATATTTTTTGCACATATTGTAGTAGTCCTCTTTGTCGTTCTTTTTAAATGTTTTTTTTTTATTTTGATTGCAGCTGCAAAATATGCATTTGTGACGAAGTATTTATCTAGATTCGACTTGTGCAGTTCCTGCTACATTTCCAACAATTTGGAATTTATCTCCGGCATATATATAAATTTTCATTAATCTCATTGAGTATCATTGCTTAATAGCTGATGTAGCAGCAAATTGTATGATCTATATTTCGTATTTGTCACACTTCAAAGTAAAGATTCAAACTTTACGTAAATATCCAGCGTAACTTTTTTTTAACATGATTAAATTTGACATCGACTCGTATAATTTATAGCTCACGTATTTAGCGATTATTTCATCACTATTTATGATATGTTGGTTGTGACGTATGCTTTCTGAAGAGATCTTATATAAAGCTTGAAATGGGGAGAGTGTTGTGTCACAAACCTAGCGAATTGTCACTGAGATAATGTCGGTTTTCCCTCATCAAACTGATATCCTGATTTTATTTTCTGATGCGAAATACATTAAATAGATTAATATACTTATAGATATTCCTCCCATACACACTTGAGTCCAATGAAGTGGTATTCATTTCTTGGATAAACTTGTTCAATTTTAGCTAAATCTGCATGGTGATAATTTGATTTCTGCTTCATTTGTATGTTTACATATAACGGACAGTTTGCAATTAGTGCTAACATTACTAATACATAAAACATGAGGAGCAATGTCATTCAGAAAATAGACTATTATGTTTCTTACTCCTATATTTATCACCATTTTCGTTAATTTTCTTCATTATAATTTCATTGATGTTAATGGATATTTTCCAAGTGATGAGTAATGCTTTTTGTCAATAATCAGGTCAGCTGCTTTAGCGTTTTTATAGCTATCATGCAAAATGCAGTTATTGAAATATGTGGTCACAGCCTTTTAATTCCCGATATCAAAATTGCCGACGTCTTTTCTCTGACGCAAATAAATTATACGAACACCGTGCTCTAGCAGATACTTCTCCTTCAGTTTGATACCAACTGTTCTGCTGCTTCACACATGCGTAGAATTGTGCTGAAATAGCAGACGGATAAAATAACAGACCACCGTCAGAAAATCCGACATGCTAGAAATAACAGGTAAATGGCAATATATCTGAAGAAACTTACCTGATTTCCACACAGCTAAAAGTGAAATATCGGAAGTTGGAAGCTTTTTGAAAGTAGTGATGTGATGGGTGGATATTTGGGAAAGATATTTTAGTGTTTCTTTAAGAAAATGGAAGAAGAAAATACTTAAAGATTCGTACTACCTTTCATTTTCCCTGTGGTTTACGCAGAAAAAAAGTTTGAGAAAAGTAAAATTGAAGAAATTGGTGTGTGTGTGTGTGTGTGTGTGTGTGTGTGTGTGTGTGTGTGTGTGTGTGTGTGTGTGTGTGTGTAGGGGGAATTAAGATATTGAGAACGTGTTCTTTTGGCGCAATTCTAATCTTCTGTATCGAAAACTTAGGAATCCGGGAAAAATTAAGATAAAAACAACAGTGGGGGCGGTGAAAATGCTACCTTGGACATGCTAGAAACAAAAGGTAAAGCATAGGGTTTCTGGGAATACACCCGTTTAAGTTTATACCGAAGATCAGGTTTTTAAATACTCCCATCACAAACACAGATTACAGAATAGAAGTAGGTAATTTCAATTGGATTTGAGCTGTAATTTTGCGCGTGCACACAGCAAGAGATAACATAATTAGTTTAGAAGATTTACCTAGAGCACGTGTGTTCCAGAGGAAGTTGTTTTACGGTATCCTTTTGTCTGAAGCAGTAAAGTTTTCAACTCGATGATGTGGTCGATTATATTCGATATGTTTGTTCGTTAATCACCGTATTTTTTTTTTTGTTTATGTTTTCAGGAGAGCAGAAATTGAAAGAGGGAAGAAAGTGTAAAGGTGACATTTGCCTTGAAGTGAGAGCAGAACGTGAAAGATATATGTACGTATATATGTAATAGACGTGTGTGTGTGTAAGTGTGCGTGTGTGCGAGTGCATGAAAGAGAGAGAGAAAGAGAGAATGAGTGAAGTTTTGTGTTCTCATGTACGTATTTTTTGCATGTATGTGTACGTGACACACTCTCTCTCACACACACACGCGTACACACATTATCTCTCGTATATACGTGATTAAATGCGTATGCTTACATCCTTTGTACGTATGTGAGCATGTGCATGTGAGAGAGAGAGAGAATGAGTGACTGTATTTTCTCATAAGATAGAGAAAGATATATAGATATGTTTTAATGAAATTTTGGGGCTTGTGGCTTATTTTGTTACAATATTGATGTGTACATTTTCATAAATGTTTGTCGAAGTAGAATTCTGCGAATACGTAAAACATTGGACGAAAGTAAAACATTAGAAGTTAATCGAAATAGTCCCCGAAAATGACTTCAAATTTGAGCAACCCGGCCTCGTTTCTGAGGTTATTTTATTAGTACAAAACAGTTGTTGTGGCAAAAATTTAGTTCATTTGATAGCCTTTATACTGGGTCATCCCATAAATAATGCGGTTTTTTAAAACTTTTTTTTTCGAAGTTTGGATAAACAAAGTTCATTTTTATTCTAAAATATACCATCCTTCATTTTCTACAATGTTCTTCCATCTATCTGGTAGATTACAAGGCCCCTCTTCCAAATCCTCTTCTCCGTAACGAAAAATAATCCCCCACTACTGTTTTGACGTCGTCTACAGAATTTTTGCCGTCCAAATGATATTGAAGTCTGCGGAATAAATGATAATTAGATGGAGCAATGTCCGGCGAATATGGTCGTTGGTGCATCGTTTCCGATTCAAGCTGTATGTGGTCGAGATTTATCTTGATGGAAGAACTCAATTCGTTTTGAAACCAAAGATGGTCGTTTTTCTTCTACCGCTGACTTGAATGACAATTTTGATGCGATCTTGTTCCACCATTGTTTGCAGGACGTCCTCATCGAGCTCTACCGATCTTCCAGGATGAGGCTCGTCTTCTACGCTGTAGTTTCTGACTCGAAATTTCTGGAACAACAGCTGTGACTTGCTTACGCTTATTGTCCGATCCTTATATACTGGATTAATGTTCCTCATACTTTCCGTTGCGTTGATGCCTTCATCGAACTCATAAAGCAACATATCCCGAGTATCCTCCTTTGTTAATTGAACACAAAAACGCATTATTTAAGGGATGACCCAATATATATATATATATATATATATATATATATAGTTAGATGATAAGCAGCATTCTTTATTATAGTACTAATGTGACTAATTCGGAGAAACATTACTTTCATGATTCATACATCGTCACTCTCGTAATGCAACACTTTGTAATATCGGTTCAAATTGAAAGTGTGAAATTACTTTCACTTTGTAATGAAATCTGGTCATTTTAGAGCAGTGTTTTTCAAATAGCTAAAGCCGGTTGTTGAGATAACATACAAAATTTGTAAATAAAACAAAGTTTATTTGGTAGCCGAAAGATTACGGAATATTTTCACCCCCACCAAACACACATACACACTCTTTTATATAGGGAGACTACCGGCATTTCGTCTACCTTCATTTTCTGAGTTCAAATACTGCCGCGGTGGACTTTGCCTTCCTTCCTTTCGGGATTCTTAGAATAAGTATCAGTTGAGTACTGAGGTCGGTGTAATCGACTATATCCATCCCTTAAATTTTAAAACTTGTGCCTGTTGTAGAAAAGATTATTATTAATATTGTTGTTGTTGTTGTTAATAGTAGTAGTAGTGGTAGCAGCAGCAGCAGCAGCAGCAGTAGTAGTAGTAGTAGTAGTAGTAGTAGTAGTAGTAGTAGTAGTAGTAGTAGTAGTAGTAGTTGAAGCACTGCAAGGATTTTGCTGATTATTAATCGTATAATTTCAACTTCAATTTGAGTTGAACATGCATTGTTGAATACC
The DNA here is from genome assembly GCF_046866305.1 of Octopus bimaculoides. NCBI lineage: Eukaryota > Metazoa > Mollusca > Cephalopoda > Octopoda > Octopodidae > Octopus > Octopus bimaculoides. The sequence goes on along the minus strand of NC_142930.1, from coordinate 28,383,617 downwards.
TGTTTTAAGGAAAAGTAATACTCTTTTATTGACTTCAGGAAAATAGTTTATCCTAGCATAATTTCTTCAAATTCTAATGCCTCATGGACATCAGTGTACCGAATTTTACTTGATATTGTGTGAAAGCCAAGCGCACAGTCTACATGAAGTACTGTATTGATGGATTTAAAGTAAGATTTGAATTAACTTCGTCTTTGCATATGCTAACATGCCTTGCTTCATCGCTCCGTCTGTAAGATTGCGATGTCAACACAATAAAACTGACCATATATGTGATAAATTTGATTTGATGCAAGTGTGGACACTGAAATAATCTTTGACATCAGTGGAAGCGCTAATATTAGCTGTAGCATAGTTTAGATGATATTCTCTGGTTTTTTTTTTCACGCCTTTCTCCTGTATAAATATACGCTTCTTCGTTATGTAGTATTTCTAACCCCTCTCGCATTTTCTCACACATCTTTAAAGCATTCGCCTCCATTTCAATGGTAAATTTCCATAATATTCACAGCTATCTACATAGAGTTGAATAAAATCAAAGCTTTTCAGTTTGAGCGAGTATTTGATAATTGATCTGGTGCGATGAAAAGCATGTATTATTCATATATTATTGAATTTTCGGTAGAAAAACAAATAACGCCACTGTTCTATAGGAAAGTTAAATTGTTTAAGTGATCAATATCTAACATACAGAAAACAATTTTGTGGGAATAGTATTTTCGAAAGCACATGCTGCGTTGTAGGATGATAAACTGCTACGGTATGGCCACCCATTTATGATATAGTGACTGGAAACAATACGATTAACAGAGAGGGCTGAAGCAATGAAGAGTTAAAAAATAATTTGAAACAATATATTTGTAATTTACGTAAAATTCTTAGTTTGTTCATGTGTATGGGTTGAAGAGAAACATTTAAGTATATGAAATATTTTCAAATGCAAAAAGTAGTGAAACATGAAAAACAATAATGTCAAATATCTAGGTTACAGTATTATATGTCGCAATGATGCTTTTCTTGTTTTAATACCTTTGGGATAATCTACGATTTTCATCCATTCAAAATAATAAAATGAAATATTAGTAAAAATATTGCGCATGGTCGGTTTATTAGAATTTTGACACCTCAGATATTATACTGTGCATAGCATGTGTGTTTAGAAGTTGTATCTATTAAACAACGAATAAAATGAGAAACTTACATACCTACAACTATACAATACTCCAGCCCTTTAAACGTCTTCATCTATCTATGCACATAGTTGTTGTTAGAAGCGTTAACTTCGTAAAAATCCTGTAGCCTTCTCTGGTTGCTCCCCAACTTCTCAAACATCAGAGTGAATGCACGATGCTTGTGCCTCGAAACATGATTACACCATAAAAAAGAAAAACACGATTTACAATAGTGGAAGTGTTGCTCAACAAATCTGGCTAATTAATAACATCGATTTCATAAAACCTTGTATTCATTGGGTAATTTTTTCTGCCATTCTCCTTCTAGGCTTCACATCGACAGTGTTTTATTTATAAATCTACAGCATCATAATACCGCTTCAATGATGAATAGACATTTTCGTGGAAGTTGATATATCGAGGCAACTTTTATTATTAAAACGTACTCAATTTCTGGGCATGTGACAATCGCCACACAAAGTTTAGTATTACAGCTACGATTACCTAGCGTCACTAAAATATTACAGCCTCCTTCCACGTATTCTATAACATCTAGCTACTTAAAATTTATGTTAATTCAATTCCTTCATATTTACATATCAAAAATCAGATCGGTCTCTAGAAATATTTACAGAAATGCATAAAAGATAATGTCCAATGTAATCCAGCTCTACTTGCTGATTAGAACAACAGAGTGTGCGTGTGATTTCTTAGAATGTTGTAAATAAGATTAACTAACAAAATGCCAAACACATATTCTTAAGTTGCTTTGCGAAGCAGCAGTTTCCCACGTTATTGTTGGGTCTAAGTAACAGATTAAATTATCGAAATTACTTCAAAACTTTAGGAGCATTTTTCATTTAGTGACAGAAAATATAAAAAGGTTTCTTAAACATTTCACTACCATCAAATAATCTAAGTCCATGTTTATATGCGTGATATGTGCAGTCGGAGGAGGTACCAAAAGGTGAAATAGGTTTCCATTTACCGTTCATTAACTCCTCATATAACATACTCTGTTATGTAGCAGTTCGATAAATTTTCTACCAACATGTACTAAGTTTGGTTTCTTTAAATGTATATTCATTTTAGTATTAACATTTGTAGCTCAATTTAAAGGATCGATGAACTACTGCTCGTTTATCGGAATAGCTCAGTATATTGAACTTACAGCGCTCGACATCGCATCTTAATATGGACGCAATCAATTGCCAGTGGTGTAAATATCTTTAGAAATAACCCTCGTGACAATGTCAGCAAAGGTCATTTATATAGTCAGGGGAACGAAACTTTGCAAAAAAATTGAAGGTTCGTATAAAATGAGTTTTCAACACTTGAGAGAGACATTGTAATTCAGTGAGAAATTCAATGAGAAATAGATATAATTTTGCCCAACCATGTATTTGTAGAGCACATTGCTTATATCTCACATGCAGGATAAAGCCTCCATTTTTAGTTGAATGTATTTCTCTACTGTTTAAATGTCTTGTCCAATAATACTTTCGAGAGAGTGTGTTTTTATAAATTCTTTCATGCGCTGATAGAGCCTTTTTACCGGGAAATATCCTTGATGCTGCTCTACAGACATTCATATACATATGAGCCCATCAATGTAACATAATTTAGTATATGACGTCTTTCTAGGAAGGATTATGTATTCATCTCCCTGTATTCCGTACTCCAAACATATCTGTTTATCACGAAACATAAAATTTTTATTTAATGCAGTTAATTCTTGAGATAGAAGTCAATAACTCTATCACAGCAAATAATAATAATAAGAAGAAGAAGAATAAACCAATAAATAAATAAATAAATAAAAACTTTAGATTCCTTTATTGCCAAGAATCAACATTTTCCTTTTCTGATTTGTACATGTCACCGAGATTTAAACGCTCACAATGACATGTATCCTTACTCAGCTCGGAACAGAGAATTGCTTTACATTTTACGTGTTTTCTCATCGATACAATATTCCATGTAAAGTGAGTAGGTCTTAAGAAAACAAAGACAACAATAACGGTTTGTTTTAGATGGAACTTGTTATCCTCTACTGAATACATTCATTTTACTGAATTACTCCTCGGTTTACAAATTTGCATTTTGCTAATTTAAAGAAGTGGCGAATATTCAATGATGTTCTGTGTTTTAGTCTGACTTCAACTGTAGGGCCTTTAAGTCTTGTGTAAGATAATGAGTACTGTTGCATACATGATACGTTTTACTCATTCTTGGATTGAAAAATAAAAACACTTCTGGAATCACGATATAAAGACAATTTATAAATATCACTGCAATTACAAATTCAGTCGGATCTAATAATGAACTTCAAGAAAAATGCCCATCTTCGTTCCATTTTCTTTACCCAGTAGAATTCCAACATGCATCAATCGATATAATGGCAAAAATAACTTTTCCTATGTATAAATGCAAACATAGTAAATTTAAGCAAACTGTTTCCAAGATTATATGAACCAAAAAGTTTATATAACCAGCATGTTACATTATCTAACGAAAATAGGTAATATTTTAAAATAAAATGAAGTGATATTAAGATTTAAGTGAGCTAATTATAGGTTGTGAGTTGCAATTATGATTTTAGAAAAACATTTTCCATTCTAAGGAAATTATACTTCGAGATAGCTATAGTTACGAATATACAGAATTTCATCATGATTTATCTTAACATCATAAATTTTGCTGAAATCGCAAAGAAGATATATTCTACAAAGTTCTTTATATACATTTTTGGGAATACATTCATGAAACCACATTCCAAAATAGTTAATATACGAATGGTGTATAATATTGAAAGAAAAACAATTTACGTTTGACGTTGCCAATTTCATCCCTTGAAGTATAAATTTCACTACAAGTCTAAAATTCGCGAGAAAATTGCCATATTCTCTACTTGTTTCAAAATAGAATTTATGCGAAATGGTCACATTGTAGCAAGATTTTACGCTTGTGCCTATTCGGGAAAATACCAAGCATTGGGAATGCCTCACATTTTAAGTATATGACATGAAGTACGATAATGTATATGCACTTAAATATATATATACACATGCGCCTCCATATATGCATGTATACATATGTGTGCGTATGTGTATGAATTATGCATTCATACATACACACACACACACACACACACACACACACATATATATATATATATATATATATATATATATATATATATATATATATATATGCATATATGTATGTATTTATGTATATACAAGCATACCTACAAACACACAGATACGCACGCACATACACACATACTTACGTACATATACGTGCATAGTAACAAGAACAATAAACAAACTAGGTATATGGGTATAAGCAAAAAGTGTAATTACATAAAAAATTGCGTATGCAAATAGATGTTGTAGTTAAGACTCATCTTCAGAGTGGAAATTGTTGAGCCATCGATGTCAACATGTACTCAGAACCACTGGGGCGCATGTATGCAATTTGGCGGCAGAAATGCCTGGCATCCATTAATGGAGAGAGAGAACTTCCGCAGCAAGGTAACGTAAGACCTCATACTCAGAATAAACTATAACTGATGCCACACCCATCATATAGTCTGAATCTAGCTCCGTCGGATTATTACTTATTCCGAACCATGACTCACTTCTTGCGTTTGAAAACGTGGTGGAAACTCCAGGGAAGGGGTTCTTTGCTTCCAAGATCAACAACTGGTAACAGCTTGAGATGAAAGAAGACAAAGTGGATGATAGGTGGCTTGCTTCAAACTGTGCGACACGATGGCCTCTCCGGGTTTACGTTAACGTTTATATTCATTCATTGTTGGTTGCATATTCTTGACATTTTGCCCATTCCGTCTGTCAACATTACAACTATTATATTATTTCAAGCTTCTATAGAACCTATCGGAACTGAAATACCAGGCCCTCGACCTTAGTTTTCTGTATCTTGTATACTCTATGTAAATCTTTTCTGTAATTTACAGAACAGATTTGTATATATAAATATGCATACGCTTATATATGAACGGTCATCTTCCGAATATTTTCACTTTTTGATTTTTGCTCCTTATATACCTCAATATATACTTAGAAGTATCACACTTACTTATCCAAAATGATAAAGCGTTCCATCATTCAGAAGTGGCTGGCTTCAAGATTGCCTTATTTTTATATACAAATATAGAACATTTATGAACCAGTACAGTGTTGAGTACTGATTCTCACAGTTTGATGCCCGCGAATATATATGTACACACACATACGCACGCACACACACACACATACACACAAACACACACACACACCCACATATATGTAAATATATATATATATATATATATATATATATAAAGTGTAGTATATTGCCACTTAAGTGTGGCTGACCCCTAGGGGTGGATGTTACTGTTGCTTTTAGCCCCAGGAGGACATCTCCTCCAGCTGGCTTATCGACACACGACTGTGTCCTGTTTGCCAAGGGAAGTTATCCCTCTCACCAACATCTGCAGCACGAACGGATCCGGATTTCAGGGTTATTTCCCTTCGTCGGCGTTCGATAGCCGCTGACCTTGGTGAGAGAGACAAAAACCTGGCAATCTTATATCTTCTTTTCCAGTGAAATTCTTCACTGATATCGAAAAGGTGAAAACAAGCAATGTTAATTCTCTAAATGAAGTATTAACAGTAACTGCACGATAAAGTGTAGTATATTGCCACTTAAGTGTGGCTGACCCCTAGGGGTGGATGTTACTGTTGCTTTTAGCCCCAGGAGGACATCTCCTCCAGCTGGCTTATCGACACACGACTGTGTCCTGTTTGCCAAGGGAAGTTATCCCTCTCACCAACATCTGCAGCACGAACGGATCCGGATTTCAGGGTTATTTCCCTTCGTCGGCGTTCGATAGCCGCTGACCTTGGTGAGAGAGACAAAAACCTGGCAATCTTATATCTTCTTTTCCAGTGAAATTCTTCACTGATATCGAAAAGGTGAAAACAAGCAATGTTAATTCTCTAAATGAAGTATTAACAGTAACTGCACGATAAAGTGTAGTATATTGCCACTTAAGTGTGGCTGACCCCTAGGGGTGGATGTTACTGTTGCTTTTAGCCCCAGGAGGACATCTCCTCCAGCTGGCTTATCGACACACGACTGTGTCCTGTTTGCCAAGGGAAGTTATCCCTCTCACCAACATCTGCAGCACGAACGGATCCGGATTTCAGGGTTATTTCCCTTCGTCGGCGTTCGATAGCCGCTGACCTTGGTGAGAGAGACAAAAACCTGGCAATCTTATATCTTCTTTTCCAGTGAAATTCTTCACTGATATCGAAAAGGTGAAAACAAGCAATGTTAATTCTCTAAATGAAGTATTAACAGTAACTGCACGATAAAGTGTAGTATATTGCCACTTAAGTGTGGCTGACCCCTAGGGGTGGATGTTACTGTTGCTTTTAGCCCCAGGAGGACATCTCCTCCAGCTGGCTTATCGACACACGACTGTGTCCTGTTTGCCAAGGGAAGTTATCCCTCTCACCAACATCTGCAGCACGAACGGATCCGGATTTCAGGGTTATTTCCCTTCGTCGGCGTTCGATAGCCGCTGACCTTGGTGAGAGAGACAAAAACCTGGCAATCTTATATCTTCTTTTCCAGTGAAATTCTTCACTGATATCGAAAAGGTGAAAACAAGCAATGTTAATTCTCTAAATGAAGTATTAACAGTAACTGCACGATAAAGTGTAGTATATTGCCACTTAAGTGTGGCTGACCCCTAGGGGTGGATGTTACTGTTGCTTTTAGCCCCAGGAGGACATCTCCTCCAGCTGGCTTATCGACACACGACTGTGTCCTGTTTGCCAAGGGAAGTTGCGGCTATCGAACGCCGACGAAGGGAAATAACCCTGAAATCCGGATCCGTTCGTGCTGCAGATGTTGGTGAGAGGGATAACTTCCCTTGGCAAACAGGACACAGTCGTGTGTCGATAAGCCAGCTGGAGGAGATGTCCTCCTGGGGCTAAAAGCAACAGTAACATCCACCCCTAGGGGTCAGCCACACTTAAGTGGCAATATACTACACTTTATCGTGCAGTTACTGTTAATACTTCATTTAGAGAATTAACATTGCTTATATATATATATATATATAGATAGATAGATAGATAGATAGATAGATAGATAGATAGATAGATAGATAGATAGATAGATAGATAGATATGCGTGAGTATATGTACGTATGTGTGTATGTTCGTACGTACGTACGTACTAACATTGGAATATATGAAAGATATTGCATGCTCCTATATTTGTTCGGCCGTGTTTTTATACATGAAAGAAAGTTTGGTAAGATGTCTGTTTCTTCATTGCGAGCTTTTAACTCACTATCTCCGTCTCGTTGTATCCCGTTCTTAATTATCTTTGATTGTTACTACTTTTCAAATTATAATTTCCTTAATATTTCGACACTTGACGTCGTCTATCCAGTTTCTGAAGGAGATTCAATTGAGCAGATTATTCTTTCTAATTTGAATTGTGTATTTGCTTGTCTGTTTCGTGGTGGCAATTATTAAAAATCAAATATTGTTTTTCGTACGGTTGTTTGAAGTAATGTCTATTTTTACGTCTGTGTCAATTTTATTGACTAAAATATCCATAAAAGGTCTGTGTTTTTGCGTATGGTCTATTGAATACTATTATTTATGCTATTCATTATTTTGATGAAATAAATAATTTGATCAAAACGTAGTATCGAAGATATAAAACCGTCAAAAATGTATGAAGTTGTAGGGGGTTTATACGGTTTGCTCATAAATCTGAACTTTATAATCTGTCAGGAACAAATTTGTATTGTTCCTGTAATATTTTGTCCCTTTTCGACCAAAGATATTTGTCTGCACACACGCACACACACACACACACTCATATATATATGTATGTGTATGTGTGTTTGTGTGCGTGTTTGTGTGTGTGCATAAACGTTAGAGAACAAATGAGAGGAAATAGCGCTGAACATGATATGATATAAAACTAGTTTTAACAGGTTTAACTTGAAACAATACTCAATGTTTTTTGGTGCAAGAAAATACAACGAACCACGATGTACGGTGTCGAAATAGGGATAATTGAAAATGGTTTTAAATGAGACTATTGGCAGTTGTCCTTTGGGTGGTGGTGGTGGTGGTGATGATGATGATGATGATGATGATGATGATGATGATGATGATGATGATGATAATAATAATAAAAGAATAAATCCCGGGGTCGATTTGCTCGATTGAAGGCGGTGCTCCAGCATGGTCACAGTCAAATGACTGAAACAAGTAAAAGAGTATAATAATAATATACTATAATGGGGAAAGCTGCTTATTAATTAGTTATGTAACCATTTCTAAAAAGTACTAAAAGAAAGCAAATATTAAAGGTTTGACCGTCTGGAAATATTTTCATAAATTCTTGTTCTAAGAAATTTCCTATAATTTCGATTTCTCAAGTTTATTGAATTATTTTAACTCTGATTTATCGCAAATTTAAATATTCCCAGCGTCCACTTCATCACAAATTTAAATATTCATTGCATTCACTGTGGAGTATTCCATTTTCATTTGCAAAGTCTCTCACTTTTTCCTTTAAGTTCTAATTTGCTACTAATGTATAAGGGATCTTTTCCCCTTGACCAGCACATTTAAGAAATAATTTTTGGTAACTAAACATTTTAAAAATTCGTATACTAGTACGTGTCACATAAAACATAATTTACTCTTGGTGTCTTTGAGAAAATTGTGTATTTTCGAAGTTATTTCGTGTTTAAGTTGTATTTCAGTAATTTCAACCAATCAATGACGACTATTGAGGTGAAAACAATTACTGCTGTTGTTTGTCAACAACAACTTCCGGTGGTGTATATTTCGTTTGCCACTGTTATTTATGACATATGTCATCTAAGTTACGTTTGTATGAATAAACGAATGTATCTGAAGCATGTTTACTTCATGGCACCACCACAAACATTCGTGCATTTCTATTGCTTTTAGATTTTTTTTCCTGTTTATCAGCTAATATTTTCGGAAAGACATTTTTGCCCCCTCCACCTCCAATTTCTTCATCTTTCACATTTTTTCCGTAACTCTAACCCTAAAATCCAAATCCTAAACCTAACCCTAACCGTAACCCTAAAACCTTAAACCTAACTCCAACCTTAAAACACTAACCCTGAGCTTAAAACCCTAACTCTAACTCTAAAACCGAACCCTAACCCTAACCCTAACTCTAAAACCCTATCCCTATCCCTAAAATCCTAACCCCGACCTTAAACCCTCGCCCAAACCTTAACCCTAAAACACGAAAGCTAAAACAATTACAAACGCACGAACGTCTAATGTTGTGTGCAGCGGGGATACATATCGAATTTAGTGTCCAGTGTGGTCATAAGCATCATTAGGTTGTGGTGTTCGTACGTCGGATTTGATTGATCTGATCTTGCTTGTAAATTCTCAGTCGCCTTATGTTTTCAGTAATCTCTAAGTATGTATTTCTCAACATTGTTTATGTTGCTATTATTTCAATTTGTATGTAAACATTATGATTACTGATGTGCTTTGTTCTCTTGTCAATAGATACATAACAAATGCGACAGAAGAGAGCTTGTTACCATACTTTCATTTTTATAATTTAGTTTCTAAATGTGAAAGTATAATATTCTTCATCGTATTGTTGAATTGAGACATTTCACTAACATTTACTGCCGTTTTTACAATTTATACAGTGGCGTGTTGTACTTTGTTGATATTTTCGAATAGAAAATTTTGTCAAACGACATTATTGACTCTAATTAGAATGGTATATTCAGTTTATTGCAATCGTATTTACTGCTCAAGCCATCATTTAATATTTGTGTGAGATTTGTAAAGTTGTAAGATAGCTGAATACAATCAACTGAACCATTATCATGAAACAGAGGTTTTGTTGTGCTTTAGACGTTTTATAATTAGGATATTTTCCGGATTCTTTAGCTTCCTGTGTTTTGATGTTAGGGAAGCAGTAATTGAAGCCGTCATAAATTGAAATAATTAGTTCAGGTTTATGGTTGTGACATTGTCGATCTTCAATTTGAGTCAGTGGAATTCATTAATAGTCATCTAGTGAGTACTGGAAACAAGGGTTCATAGCCTTTTCTCGTTATGTCTTCTCTTTGTAGATTTTGTTGAATGATTTTGAAAAGAAGAAATAGTTGAAAAGGAGTTCGCTTACAATTGGATTGTGAGTATATTACTTGAAACAGTTATTGTAACATATTGATGTGCTATCTTTCTAAAGAATTTTTACTTTTACTATGTGGTTCGCTTTCAGTGCAGAAGTTTTCCAGTTTCTGATTGCCTTTCATCCATTGTTTTGCTATTTCCGTATTTAGTTGTTTGATGTCGAATCTTAATTCTATTGTGTATGTTGTTGATGTGTTTTCATTTTGCCCTAGTATTTATTAGTTTGGGAACTTCAGTTGTTTCGTTAAGGTTTTATATATTTTAACTAGCCTTCTAGGTAATGGTTTTTGATGTGTCTATAGATATGCTGTAACGTGTAAGTTCAGTAGTATCTATCATGATAATTATTATGTTATTGAATAATATGAACTGTAATTTAGTATGTTGATGGATGTGGTCGTAATAGGCTATTTATAAGGTTAGGTTGTTTCAAATGTGATTCTGTCACAGGTATGTAAAACAGAGAAAACGACCTATTGAAGAGGTACTGTATTTAGTTAACATTAAAAAAATATTTGAATGTGTAGGTGGCTTCCTCAGGCTGTTTTGATCGCTTAAACAAAGAACAGGAGATCAAGGGGTAGAGAGTGACAGAAGTGGTCATAGGATGCTTCACGAAATATTTCAGACAAAGGACATTGAAATAAGAACAATAATAAAGTTGAAGTGGAGAACGAATATATTGTACCTGTGTTTATTTGCCAAAATATAACAATAAGAACATTTTAAAGACATCCATATTATTATTATTATTTATTTTTTATTTTTTTTAATTATTATTATTATTGATTTAACTCAGGTACGTTCTTATTCCTGGTAGAATTTGATTCGGTACCCGGTTACTACCTGTAACCTTCGGTATGCACAATCTTTCAATAATCTCTCAAGTGCCTAAGACACCGCTGGTAATCTTTCTTGTTCCTAAGAAGCAAACTTTCTCTAGAAACTCAACATCACATTCTGTTCCAATCTTTTTCAACCATTTGTCTATATCGTTGCTTAGAGTTCCCAATGCACCAATTATTATAGGCACAAACTTTACAATCTTCATATACCAAATATCCTTGCTATTTCAAATTTTGAGGGATTGTATATTGTATTGTCTTTTTAACCTTCGTATACTATGTATATGTCACTTCATTTTCATTGTATACCGGGTATACTTACATTTTCTTTTTCATAATAATTATTTCATCGTTTCATTTTATGTAAACCCACACGTTTTATGTCTCTCTGTGTATTGCCACCCACATCCTTCGCCCCTTGTGGCAAATAAATGAAATCATCATTATTATTATCACTATTCATATACACCCAACAGATTAGACTATTGAAATAGAAAGGGATCTTAACATCGGGTTAAAGCAAGTTGCCTTAGATGACAAGAACCTGCCTATCGGGTTACAGAAAGTGACCTTAGATGCCAAGAAGCCTCCTACACTGTTTTCTACAGCTGTATTAGACTGGGTCTTATGCATATTTCCTCTATTTATCTGCTCAGATATTTAGGGATAGTTCCCAATGCACTTATAACTACTGCGATACATTTTACTCTCACTTTCCATTGTCTCTGTAATTCGACAGCGAGGCCCTGGTACTTCGCTATTTTTTCTATACTTCACGTATGAATTTTTCCATCGTTTGGAACTGTAAAGTCAATTATCTGACACTTATATTGCCTTTATCTACTACTACCAAATCAAGCCATCTATCAGTCTGAATGTTAAAGTCCCACAACATATTGTATTTCTTACTTTCTATTATTTTACTAGGTTCATGTTCATACCATTTATCAGTATGGTCAAATCCTAGCTTTCTACAAATCTCGCAGTGGATAGCGCTCCCTAGCTTATCAAGTCTTTTCTTATATTCTTTCTGTGACAGCATGCTACATTCACTTACTATATTAGTAAGGCTTTCCTCTTTTGATTTGCATAATCTACATTGGGAATCTGCCTGGTTTTTGCCTATTTTGGCTTTTATCAAATTAGTCTTTCATACTTGATGTTGTGCTGCTGCTAACAAACTTTGTGTCTTCCGCTTCAGTTTTCACTTCTGCAGCTATAACCATATCTCACTGCTACTACTTGCTGAAACTCTCGTTGGGAATCTACCATGCAACGCCTTCTCCTGCCAGTCATACTGTTCTTTTTCTGGTTTTGATGTTCCTTTGTTGTTTTGGTTTCCCTATGTCTTGCTGTGACTCTAGCAGTTTTTAATAAACTCATTTCACCGTTACACAGTCTACATCTGTTCTAGCTAACTCCACGCACTTTTCCACTGATATTAATCATCTTCCACTTTCCGTTCTAGGTAGGCATAATCCTGCTAATCCTGCCCTTGGGTGGACTCTTCCATTCAACTTGAATTCCTTCCTAGTTTTCCTGTCTAGTTTTGCTAATTCACTTTTTTTCAATCTACAAATGCTGCTGAATATCTTAGTAATGATACTACCAAAGTATTTACAGCTTTCACTAGATTCGGACAACGATTTACTATTCTTAACATCATCGTCATCATCATTCTTCTTCTTCTTCTTCTTCTTCTTCTTCTTCTTCTTCTTCTTCTTCTTCTTCTTCTTCTTCTTCTTCTTATTATTATTATTATTATTATTATTATTATTATTATTATTATTATTATTATTATTATTATTATTATTATTATTATTATTATTATTATTATCATTATTAGTATTATTATTATTATTATTATTATTATTATTATTATTATTATTATCATAATCCTCATCATCATCATTATTGTCGTCGTCCTCGTCGTCGTCCTCCTCATCCTCCTCATCATCATCATCGTCATCATCATTATTATTATTATTATTATTATTATTGTTATTCTTCTTCTTCTTCTTCTTCTTCTTATTATTATTATTACATTTGCATAGCTTTTAATGCTGGAGATGTATTACAGTGTCAGCTGTTCACTACCAGTGAACTAAAGTAACACCTCTTATTTTTCGAGCACCTTCCGGAGTATTTGAGCAGTGCTGTTTTCTGCAAATATTCCAGCGTTATTGCAGCCCCTATTTGTTACACGTACATCTTGAGATTTTTGCTTACTGTTTCCAGCGCTCCGACAATTATTGGTACTACTGGTACTTTTTTTCATCGACAACAACTGCTTAACTTCCCAAGATAGCCTGTCATATGTCTCAACTTTTCTTTGAACCGCTATCGCTAGAAGTAAGAAGGTCAGTCTTGTGTAGGATGAAAACATAAAACACTATACAAAGATAAACCACTATACAAAAAAATTGAAAATGAATCAAACTTAAAATAGGTGCGTAAAGAAATGAATGCATGGACAATTTCATAGTGATGCTGAAGATAAAGCAGACAGAGAAAAAGTTGGCTGTGAATGACTAAAGGTGATTTAAATCCGGAAACGGAGGCTTGAATTCGTGCTGCCCAAGAGCAAGCACTAAGAACAAATTACATAAAATACAGAATAGACAACACAGTAAAAAGTGAACAAAACGGTGAAAACGTATGGTATATTATCAGCACATGTACGCCGCTAACCCAGAAGGAATATAAGAGACGCCACGACAATATAGCCAGGCTTGTCCATTAGACCCTCTGCGACATGTATGGACTTGACAGAGCAAAACATTGGTACGACCACAAAACATGAAGGCGTTGTCGAAAATAGAAATGCAAAGATCTAATGGGATTTTATGATTCAGTGCGACCATGACATAAACAATAGGAAGCCGGATATAGTCTTAACTGAGAAGGAAAACAAACTATGCTGGATCATAGATATAGCATGCCTCGCTGACACCAAAGTCTGCGAGGATGTAGTGTTACATGCATACCTTTCCATGCACGCCACCATCTCTGAACGAAAACAATAGAATTCCACACTTCGTAGCTCGTTCCTCAGCAGTCAATCGATCGGCCATCTGGAAAATAAGGAATAAAACGATAAAAAATTTAAATTCACCATTAGTGTTTTTCTGTTTAAAAGGTGTGTTCGTCATGACTTTAGTGATACTAAAACTTCTCTAAGCAATTTCTAATGCCTAGTTAATTTCCACCCACCCTACACACATATATGTATATATACAACCATACACACGTACATACATATATATGCGAGTGCGTGTGTGTGCGTGCGTGTGCGTAAATGTGTGTGTGTGCGTGTGTATGTGTGTGGGCCCGCGTGTGCATGCATGCACTTAAACACATTCCCTCATGCACTGACATCTACACAATATTTTTTTTATTGAAATTCACTCACACACTCACACAAACACGTGCATTCTCACACACGCACATTTAAATGCATTATCAAATCATATCCTGAAGAGTGTCACGTAGTTTTCCCCGCGTAATTTTCCTCATTTAGCTTGGTAATTTTTTGTTTTATTTTAAATGTATTAACATTATCTTAGCTATAAATGATTTGAAGTTGAAACGAATTTGTTATTTAATATAATTCTCAAATCTTTCAGTGACGCCATCATCTGCAATAAGGACTATTGTTCAGTTAAATTTAAAAGAAATCTCGATTTTACTTTTTGCACTCTTACCACACTAATCATATTAAAATTTAATGACGTTTTCCGAATTGTTTTATCTCGAAATAACTTTTATCTGAACATTCTTTTTTTTTTTAATTTCTTTCAGTTTATGTTAGTATATAATTTCTTAGTGACTTTACAATCACAACTTAGGTAATTAAAGTGAAGTTTATAGTTCGTTGATGAAGCTATATTAGCCCAGAGGTTTTTGGCGTCGTCTCTCTTACTACCCATAATAATTTTATTAATATTTAGTATCTTTTCTTCATCGTAAATTGTTTCAAATTATCTGTTTAATACTTCCTGCATTGAATATGTTAAAAGTAACGCAACATTGTTTGAAGGAGCATTTCACTTTTGAAACATCAGGGCTTTTAACTAAGTAATTATTCTTCATAATATATTTATGAATTTTCTCTGAATAAATGACATTGCTATGGCTTTGACCAATAATGCGGATTCTTCTAACTGTAGAATTCTGCTTGCGATTAATTTTAATTAAAAGAACCCCATTGATTTCGTTACAACTCGCCCGCCAGCACACACACACACACACACACACACACACACACACACACACACACTCCCATACGCACACACACATTCTGTTTTTCTATTATAAAATATGAAACGACTAGCCTAAACAGTGACAAAAGAATTAGATTTATATCTACAGCTAAAATATTAAAACGTAAGTCTCAGTAATCTTTAATATGATTTCACAGCAAGTTTATAAATATATAATAACAAAGTTCCACATCTCATTTTGCTATTCAGAAGTGCATAGGAGGTGTTATTCGAGCAAGAGAAAGAAATATTTCATTTCATTTACAATAACACTTTTTAACCCTATCTACACAGGAGTATGACAACATTCCTATATTCGGTCTGGTGCTGTACCGTATTTATCAAACTAATAAAGCAATCCAAGGATGAAATACCTGAACACCTGAGGAGAAGATTACAGTCGTTTGAGTTGACTCTGGTAATTCACTGATGTATTATCTACTACACAAAGAATAAGTACAAGGTTTAAATCAACCTTGTCAGATTATGAAAGGAAAATGTTTAAAGATATTTCATTACGTATATTCTTTCTTTGGAACATTTCTAATATAGTAATATTTCACACTGACATACGATTACAAAGGTTAAGGCAGTCGAAATTAATTTTAATAACTCCCAGTACGTTATTGATATCTAGTTAATAGAAGCCAGAGATATCATCAGAAACCCAATAAACTTAGAAACAACCATATTTGTAAATATTGAGAAACATTTAACTCAGCACTCTATTTTCCTGGAATTCTGCGTGGGTTCTAATTCCAATATATATATATAATAACGTCTAACTGAGGATAAAAAGACTACATATTTTAGTTGAAGAGAATAGTCAATTAAATTGATTGATACCCATATTTATTGTAACCGCTGGGAATGATAAAAGGTAGAGGTAAAACAAACGATATTTCATTTCAGAACTCGACAGTCACGTAAATGAATGCCATAGAAATATTTTGTCCTACTATTATGTGGCAAGCTGGCTGAATAATTACTGCGCCAGAAAAAATGCTTTGCGGCATTTCTTCCGATTTTGCATTCTAGTTTCAATTGACGCCGTGGTCGATTTTGCTTTTCATCTTTTCGGGGTCAATACAATAAGTAGCATTTGAATATTTATCGATGTTATAGATTTACTGGCCTCGTGCAAAAATTTGAAACCGATATTTACTTTAGAATTAGAAACGCTTGTCCATACATATGCATGAATTTCAATATAAAATCATTAGTAAAACCCTCGAACATGGGAGGTTTGGGTTAAATCATTGTATAGATTAGAGAACCGACCAAACACTCAGATAAATGTAACCGATTAAGCTAACCCCTGCAAGTTCTCTCTCTTAATTTATCGATGCTACTAGGAAAGAAACCGTTGCCAACATTGGAAAGATTTGAACGTCGAACATACCTAGTCGGAACACACTCTAATAACTGACAATAACCAATAGAATTCGAAAAAGTTGAAATTCTGTTCCTTAGAATATGTTATATATTCTTTTGTTCCTTGAAACGCTTGTATTTTTTCATTCCATGGAAAATTAAATTGATGAGATTATTTTTTTTTCTTTTGTTTAGCTGTTACTATATTTTTTCTGCATCTCATCAAACGCTACGCTGATATCAGACAAGGCAGCTAAATTAAATCCAATTAGTAAATGGAGATAAAACTATTTTGCCAGCAGCACAGATCAAGTTCTTCGCAGTAGTCTATTTCTGAGATAATTTCAATTTACATCAACTGCAATATTTCTTCTCTTCTTCAAATTCTTTGAAAAATATTTTGTTTCTATCTTATTTTTAAAATGAAATTCTGTTCGTAATATATTTGAGTGGGCTATAAAATTATATTATTTTTAACGGCATTTCAAACCATATGCATAGATACATGCAAGTTTCTTTGCGGTCACTTCAGATTCCATTGTATGGAAAATCGTTTACATAAATTATATAAGGATATGTTTTTCCTATTTCTAATCTGTACACATGTACAGCTGTAACTAGCTACATATTTGTGTGTTTCAGTCTATCTCTCCATTTTCTATTTGGTTTATCTGTAGCTGCGTTTCGCTTAATCTCCACCCTGTTTGTCCCTTAAGTTGGTGTTTAAATGTCTTTATGCGTACGTCAACATGATTGTTTAGAGTTTGTTGTCATTGTAATTTCAGCCTTGGCAAATAAACAGATTGTGTATAGGAACTTATTATTTCAATTTATAGATCAAAAACGTAACACAAGGAACAGCGAGTGTGCAAGAACTTGAGCCGGCTTAATATTATTTGGTATAGTTTGTAGTCCATGTTTAAGGACAACGGATTTCGATTGAAAGTGTGGTACCATTATCTGTTCAACCAAGGACCGTCACATAACTAGTACAGTTTGGGTTCCTGAAGAGGTCACTTCATTCTCATTGCATCAACTGCGTCATCATGAATTCAGTATCCGTATTGAGATATGGCTGAAATCCTGTCTAATTCTGAGTTAAAATCTCCTCTATATGCAGTTGCAGAGACTATAAGTGTTTGATAATATGTGCTACAATAAAACAATTTTTGTCACATGTCAAAGTACAAAACTATCTCTAAAAATGTGTGTCTCTATGATAGGGTGTGTATGTTGTAAGTTACAAATAACTTTATCAGTAGCTAAATATCAATATACTTGCTAATATATTACGTTGCATTTCATAACGTTTAAGAATATTCATTGAAACAAATGCGCCTTAATCACGCAATACCTTAATTTGATATACTTGAATTATTCGCACTGGCTTAATATAAAACGTTTTTCCTGAAACACTACATTCTAGTGAATAATTCATACATTCATATAATATTTCGTCTTTATCTAGAGAAACTCGATTATACCTCATTCAACTCGATTATACAGGTGTATTAAATTTTGTACTACTCGCAAATATGGGGCATGTTCCTTCCACAATACGTCTCATAGCTTATTACAGACATCTATAAATGCGTCGTATATATATATATATATATATATATATATATTATAAATTAAGTACCAACAAAAATAATTGGTAAGCTAACTTAAAAAATCATCACCAAAATAGCAGAAAAAAATGGTCTATTATAGGGAGGGTTTTCCCATACGATAAGGGTAGGGGGTATTGCAACTCGTGCAATCTTGCGTTGTTTTTTTATTCTATTTTCTAAGCATAAACTAATTAGTAAACGAACATATAATGGGTCCAGATGTGTTCACGTTCGCAAACATACATATTTTTGGTTTAGATAATTTCATTGTTTATTTCTCCTATAGCAGAACTTTGTTATGATCGGGTATTAAGGTCTGGGTTTTGGTATTTTTAGTTCTGCTATTGCTCTATTTACTTATTCGTACGTCTGTTCATATACATGTGCAAGTGTATATACATATGCATAGGTATACGTGGAAAAATGTGTGTATATATGTGTATGTATGTATATATGTGTGTGTTTATATATGTATATGTATATGTATATGTATATGTATATATATGTATATATGTATGTATGCCCATATGTGTGTGTATGGTGGTTTGTATGTGTATAGGGTGGGTTTTTTTTGTATATGTATATATAATTTTATAATATATTTTAAAATGAGGTTTTTTTAACATATTTTTATATTCATATATATATGTGTGTGTGTAGATGTATATGTGTGTGTGTGTGTGTGTATGTATGTGTGTGTGTGTGGATGTGTTTATGACTTGTGAACTTTGCTTCTTTGTGTATGCATACATATACATGTGAGAGTGCACGTGCGTGCGTGCATGAACGTGTGTGCGCGTATGAACGTATATGCGTGTGTGTACGGGCGCACACGCGGATGCCTGTATGTAGGTAATAGCGTTCTTTTTGCTAAAACTTTGAAAATTTTGTTCGATTTTTGTAATTGTGAACAGTTTGTGTTTTTAAACGGAGTGTATTTTTTCTGATGTTATATTTATTCCTGAATGATGTGTAAAGAAATTTTGATTGAAGCATTTTAATGAATTCTTTATACTGAAATATATATTGAAGAAGATAAATATGTTCTTTTGAATTTATACGTTTTTGCGTCGTAACTCTTTTATTATATATATATATATATATATATATATATATATATATATATATGTTGTCAAATAATCAGTTTTTTTAATTAGTTTTACAGATTGTCACTTAGCATATTCTGTACCAATATACTTTACATAAAAATGGGATGTTAATAACAACTACGAACAAACTCACAGGGAGCTGAAATTATTAGCTATGTTGCTGGAGTCATTATACTTTGTCAAGAGGTATATTTACTTTCAAAATGCACAACCCATACTAATTGATGACCACACCATTTACTGATGTGAGCTCCGATATTACATCATTTCGCTTCATGAGTCATCCATGTTTGAAAGAGATTCGTAAAATATTTAGCAGTTCTACCTCTCGATTTACAGGAAGGTCTTCCTGGAATTTATTTTGTTATTCTAGTTGCTTTTGTCACTTTTTTGTCTCTTTGAAGATCATACATAATTAACCGGTAGTTTTTTGCAACTAAAGAGGCTATATTTTTCAATGTGTCCGTTTTACCAAAATGGAAGGATGTGTCTTAGTGAAATGTCCTTATTAATTGTAGCTACTGGAACTATAATGTAAAGACTTAATGAAGGGTTTCTGATATCTTAGAGGTAGGTAAATCAAGGTTTCAGTCGTATTAGTCAGTCTTACAGACTTGTGTAATCATGTAAAGCGTTTTGCAAATTCAGGCAGGGTTATATTTAGCAGTCCGATCTATGCATATCGATCTGCAACAATCAATAGGGAAACATTTGCCAAAATACATTGTGCCTCACTATAAAGATGAACACACAAGTCTCATGAGAAAATATCGACGAAGAAAAAAGAAACAACAGGTTCTGTGAAATAGAAGTAATACATAAATTTTATACTTTTTTTAAAAAGAATAAGTAATATAATGGATAATGTAATATTATACAATTTATATATAGTGTGAAACACCATATTCCAGCAGAAACCTTATAGGGGCGAAATGACTATATGGCATTGGATCATTTGTTCGCTCAATGTGTTTGAGCCCGGAATTTACAGCTCTATGTCTTTTGATCACCTCTTTGCCTGTATTTAGGCCCAAAGTTTGCAGTAAAGAAAAAGAAAAGGATGAGAATAAGGATGCGGTGAAATTGGCGAGAAAGTATAACGGTTAGAACAAAGTCCACACCAATGTTAGTATCACCATGAACAAAGAACAACATGATGCATATATATTTAATGACCTCATATATGATGTGAAATGAAACCCAGAAGCCTAACAGCAAACCATTCACATACAAAGAAATAACACATTGCAGTAAATCTAGCATGCGGATATCTCAATTTTCACTAAAATATATTGTACAATGTATCAACATTGATTGTTTTTAATCTTCTGACTGTTCCAACTCTCTTGCTTCCAATATACAAATTAGTGCCACATACCCTAAAATCTTTGCTAAGCAATGATAAAGATTACCTAAAGATGAGAGGCAAATAGAATGAATATGTATTCCTTGCATCGAAACCATTTCTGTGATCACCTCCTGCCAGAAACCAGAAAAGCTATAATTAAATCCGAAAAATCACAGCTCTAAAGGATTGTTAAAATCAAAAGCATATATCTAAAAGACATTGCTTCTGAAAACATCACTTCCTGCAATATATAAACTACTCTCAGGAAATATGCCAAACATCTAGAATCTAGATATCATGTAAAAAAAAGTATATCTAGTGTTGCTTCATTTGCAAATATTTTATATAACGATAGGAAATTTAGTTGCAATATTTCCTATGCGATATGTAGTTAAAAATAACCAGAAATGTATTTTTTACATTGTGATCTTTCCTAAACTTTAATTTATCAGACTTTCAGAGACAAGTGGTAGGTAGGAAGGAAGTAGTCATCACATCGACACTTGTCTGCAAGCGTGTGAATGGATTTAAAGGAATTCTTCAAACGCGTTTTGGTATAAAACGAATGCAGAAATTATTTCCAACATGACACTTTGTCTTCTTGAACGATTCCACCAATCTATCCTTCTGGAATGCAGCTGCATTTTACCGTCCTCAGCGGCCAGATTTGAACTCAGAAGCAGAGAGTTGGCAAAAGTTTGCAAGGCAATTTGTTCTGCGTTTTAACGCCTTGGTCAATTTGCTGCCTACTTATACAATTTTACTTTACTAAGAATTAAAGATCATGAACCAATATCATTATAATATAGTCTATAATCTTTAGAACTAAATATAAATATGATGCTATAAATCTCGAGTGTTATGCTTAAATGTCAAAGGAGAAGAAATGGAATGGTTTCCAAAGATACATAAAATAAACGAAAAACAAATCGGTTCGATCAATCAAAGAATAAAAATATAAATATCTGTGTTCTAATATACATAAGATGATCATTTTAAGATATAAATATAATTCGTTGAATCAAAGGATTTATAACACAATACATTTTTTATCCTCCTTCAAACATGAATATAGATTCGATTTTCATCGCTTTCTATTTTACACTGTTTAGTTGATGTGAGATGAATAATATATTTGAAAGTAACTACATCTCCAGAAAAATAAAAACCAAAATATACATAGAAAATAAAGCATAAATACGTCAATATTCATGCACATATAATGCTGTATTTTAGCAAGGCCATTTTATCAATAAGAATCAGATGCAGAGGTTCGCTTTAACTTCCATTTATGGACTTACTCTATTAATTGACGAATTAACCAATAAATAAATCAATTGCTTGATTAATGGTTTCGTCAGTCAAACTTTCATTTGGTTTGTCAGAACATTGCGTCACCATTTGTGGAATAATCAAAGGTATAGAATTCTTATTAGTGAGAGATCCTGTTGTCTATAAGCTTTTATATTGTCTTTATGAATATTGCTCATATGCCACAGGCAGTGTGTGAATGCATGTGTCAACGTGTGAAGGTACTTAGCCGGAAGAAGTTGGGTTACACCTGTCAGTACATTTTTTAGTTTTTTTATACACCAAAAGAATAAAATGTATTCACAAACTGATTAGTGTCTTCACAAACACACGCACGTATATTCACATGTGCGACCCTTCCACATAGGTACACACATAGTAATATATATATATAGGTATGCAGAGTTAGCGGTTGGAATAGACGCCTAAGAGATAAGAATATCCGTTCTTACTACCGGTATCAGTTACCTATGTTAAGCCTAGACATGGGTATTCAAGCACACTATGCTCATAGGGTACAGGTAATGAAAAAATAAACAAGAGTTTATCAAGAATAACATTTTAAATAAGCACAAAATGGAGAAAAGTTTAGATCAACAAACGAACAATTTGACCAGCAATGCAAAACGTAACGTTGCTTACGGGTGTTTCGGCTACCAATGTCAGTCGGTGCTCACAAAGAAAATTTCGAAAATAATATTCTTCATCTTTATAGCACATTCGATCTAGTACATGGAACTTTATCAGTGTCAATACAAGTACATAAAATAAAAAAAAAATGGGGAAGAAGGAAGAGGAAAGAACGGGGCATTGAGATGAGGCAAGTAGGCTCAATAAATTAGAATCATACCATTTTGCAGTGTGAAGCTTCAAGTCACTGGGAAAAAGAGTAAATTAACAAATAATCTAGAAAAATATTTATTGAGAGTCATCAATTTTTACAGGGGTATCAGGTGGTATAAATAATAGTAAAATAAAACTAGTGCAAGAGTAAAACAGGAATCGCCAAGAAGTCTAGAAAAAGGAAACTATTTGTGATTTCGTAAATAGAGCTAATTAATATTTATCCAAAAACATACCCGTAAAGTTTTTATAATAGGGTACTTACTGAAATATTCAAGAGATCAGCCACCTGTTGTCCGTAATATAATTGACCAAAGTCGAGTCATCTCTACAGTTGGTCAATTACAATTAAAACCAAGGGCAAGCTAAGACAGTTACAGGACTAGACGTAAATAAAGAAGTAAATAAACCAGTAAATAAAAGCTGGTGGTGAGAAGACTGTCCTAAGTGGCACGAGGCCAATTGTGCTGTTCTATATCATTTCAACAGAAAATAAAATAACAAAATTTTAAAATAAAATAAAATAAATGCCAACAACCATACGGCAATAAGCTTCTGACTGTTAAGAGGAGACTGCTGTAAGGGAGGAGCTTGCTAGTGGAATTGCCATTGAAATATAATGTTAAATCTAACATCTTAAAT
This sequence comes from Octopus bimaculoides, assembly GCF_046866305.1. Classification (NCBI taxonomy): domain Eukaryota; kingdom Metazoa; phylum Mollusca; class Cephalopoda; order Octopoda; family Octopodidae; genus Octopus; species Octopus bimaculoides. The sequence continues at coordinate 28,359,850 of NC_142930.1, read as the reverse complement.
ACCCAGCATATTTCCAAATGGTAGTAATATTAGACGAACGAGTAAATGTCTGCACATTCTTGAGTACATTCTGCCTATTAGACATACGAGGGGCACAATTACAAAACTCTAAACTAGTTAAACGATTACAAGTTAAATCGCTTGCTAAATACTAACATGGTTGTCAATTCAGGGTCCTATTACAGTTTACTAAATATATATTATGCTATAATTAATATTACATTGTTAATATTACTAAACTTGTCGTTATATTCAAGGATAGCGGCAGAGTGAGAGGTGTATATTCCCGTGACGTCAATTTCTGTCCAATGCTATAATATACAAAGCTGATACTTATTTCTTTATTGCCCACAAGGGGCTAAACATAGATGGGAAAAACAAGGACAGACAACGGGATTAAGTCGATTACATCGACACCAGTGCGTTACTGGTACTTAATTTATCGACCCCGAAAGGATGAAAGGCAAAGTCGACCACGGCGGAATTTGAACTCAGAACGTAACGGCAGATGAAATATCACAAAGCATTTCGCCCGGCGTATTAACGCTTCTGCCAGCTCGTCGCATCGCGAGCTGATACAAAGCTGATACTGTGAAGAGAAAGATTAAGTCAAACAAAAACACCAGTGAAGGTATGTATATCAATGTATAAATATTCAGATACGTGCTTTACGTCTATATTCTAGAGCAAAATACAGGTATAGTTATGCATATGTGCATATAAATACACGTGTATATTTGTCTATGCTTGTACATATAAATATATATACATGTTGGAGGATGTGTGCGTGTTTACCAGCGTGCGTTTGTGTATTTCAATATATGTAATTGGAAAGGGTTCTGCTATGTTTTAATTAGCATATCTTCGTTGAAATTTCTGATATTTATTGATTTTTGATCAATGTGCTTTGGCGGTGTTGAATAAAGTAAAGCTGCAAAGGAACAATTGATTCAAATGAGCATACATTTTATATACATCTAAATTAAATTTCACAACATAGGTATACAGATTAATATAATGTAATCTATATACTACCTGACAGCATGTCTACAAGGTTGTAAGTAATGTTGTTTCGGATAGATGAAATCTATGATGAAATGATATTGTAGATGTGACCACCCAATCGGGTTTTATAAGTTTACTTAAGTGTTTTTTCTGTGTCTCACGAACCAACTGGTAGCAGCTGAGCTATACACTGGCAGATAGTGGATTGAAGGTGGAGTGAAGATCCGATGATTGCTATGGGGATCTAGTCTCTCGTTTCAAATTTAATTCATAAAACTATGTACCGATATTTTGCGCATATCCCTGTATAGTTGTATTGAATATGAATCAAAAAGTTAATATACACAATTTGTGAATGCACTGCTACCCCTGAGTCATTTATTCGTGTTTAGATGAAATGAGACTTTCTGTTTTAGTGTTTCGCATATAATATTTGATTTACAATTGAATTTCACTTTGGTTCAATGTTTTTTCTGTCACACTTTTTTACTTTGTTTTTTTTTAATCCTATTTCTGGAATTCTGTTGCGACTGTAGCATGTGTTCTTTCCAGAATTCCTGTTCTTTTACTCTTATAAAATCTTTAACTTTCATGCAGATAGGTTTTCCTTCCTACTTCATTGTTTCCTAAGGTGAAAAGAAAATCTTTATTTCTTTGTTTCCTTATAAGAAATAACATATTTCTATTTATACATTTTAATGGTATTTTTGTCAGGCATTGCCGTCATAGAGGACAAGATACGTATAATATAAATCCTTATTAAGAGCAAAAGGCAGCAAATCAAGATAGAATCGTCAGTACGACGCATGAAATGTTTAGCGTCATATCTTCCAGCTTTATGTTGTGTTAAAAACCTGCTTAGGTCGATTTTACTTTTCATCTTTACCGTCTGAGCATTTGGGTGGATGTATCGACTAGGACCCTCTGCCAAAACTCTAATGAGATCAAACTAAACAGCACATGGCCTTGCAGATAGGGCTCAATTTTTCTTCGAGTCCTGTAGCCCATTCCGCTTAAAAGTTCCTGAATGAGAGTTGTTTAATGATGATGAACGAAGCAGTCATGTTTCCAAGAGTGAACTGTTCATACCTCAAAGAATCCCACTCAATAAATGGCTACGGTGCTCCCCAATTACAAGTGCTCGTGGTCAGAGATTCACATATTGTCAGCCACTGATGGACATTTTTAACTGCATAAGACCGAGCAAATATGTCATTGAGCAGAATATTCATGATAGCCCATTTTTTTACACCAAGACAAAATAATACTTCTTAACATTTCCAATCAGTTAAGATCAGAAACCATAAGTGCCATTCTCTAATACTGCATCCGAACATGCTTGGTACCGATAACAATAAATGGGGTACGGTAATCTGCAATTGGGTGTACGAAGCGAAAATCATTTGGTTTATATAATCTTTTATACGAACTACACATGTATAAACAAGATTTATCTAGTTGCAGCTGATGTCCTACTAAAGCGCTGCTACAGTTTACAGTAGATTATAAAGAAAAGAAATAAAAATCTTGTTTATCTAGCAATCAGGTCGAATGTCATACTGATCTGGAATGCCAATTGTTTGATGTCCATGATTTTTTCTTCATTTTGCAAATACAAGAAAACCGTTTCAAGGGTGGATATAAATAGGATTCAAGCGCAATATTCAAACGTTTATACAACTCAGCCCTTAATTTAAACAAATTTCACCAAAACCAATCCAGCCATGATAATCCTATATTTGATTCTGGATTGCGTTTGCCTAGGTGCTGATTCTCCTTTAATACAAAATGGAATGATTAGCAGAAGAATTAACTGTATTTTGTTCCTGACTAAATTGAAGTTATAAGCGGTTCAGTTCCAAAAGTCTGAGTAAGATGCTGTTAATGCCTCTTCGTTATCGCACATTACAGAGAGTGGGCAAAAGGTGCGCATCAAAACATTTGATATACTCTTTT
>NC_142930.1:28339389-28346889 GCF_046866305.1 Octopus bimaculoides | reverse complement strand
GAGAATGTAACAAATACATTTAGAAAAACGGTTGTCCCCATTTGTAAAACTATACAGAAAGAGGACGGTAGATATCCTGGTATCACTTGATTTTGCTTTTTGTCCCGAATTGATACTTAAAGCGAAATCGATTGATACTGAGGTGTCTACCTTTCTATTTGTAGTTTTACAAATGTGGACAAAAGTATTTCTAAATGTATTTGTTACATTCTCTGTACGTGTTTACACATAGTGAGAGGTACGTGGTTTTGGAGAGTTTTAACTCTTTCTTCAAGCAAACAGCAGCTATGTATTGTATCTTGACTTTTACCATACATATGTGTGTGTGAGTGTGTGCATGTGTGTGTTTATGTGTATGATTGAATAAATTGGAGTCAACAAGGAGTACAGTTGGACATTTATTTGTGATGACTACAATTGTTTCCATGCAACGGAGGTCTCCAGTCTCGCAGGTGTTTGGTTATGCAACCGATTCCTTGCATTATGAGATCTAGATGTGTTTCCTCAGGTGATACAGAAATAGATATTTTCTCCGTAAATTTTGTAAGCTTCAAGCGCATCCTTTCTGTCTGTCGTATTCTGCGTGGTACTAGTAGCCATTCAGTTTATCAAGGGATACGCTGTGTCTGAACGATTGTTGATAAACTGATTTGAATGTATGGTTGGAGCTGGAACTGCTATGTTAAAGGAATTGGCATTAGGTTTCTTTTTATTGTAGGTTTATTGTTCATGGCTGGTTACACTTGCCATTTTCCTTGGTGGAGCTTCGAGAATTCACCGGTGATTCAGCTGGTGAGTTTCCATGTATACGTATATCACTTTGTATATATCTACATTTATACAGTCAGTCATACACATACATGCTCACACCCACATTTACATCTATATACGTACTCATGGTGACCTCCCACAGAAAAACGCAAAGGAACATGCGCATACACACTCACATATGCATGTATATATATATGTGTGTGTGTGTGTGTGTGTGTGTGTACATGCATATATATATGCACTCTTTTCCCAACATTTATACGTCAAAATCCCTAGTGCGTACTTTATACGAGGTTGAGAATGAAAAATATTTTCTCAGCAATGTCCGAGTCTCTATTTGCTGACCGGCAATGTTTAGATAAACTCAAGCATTTAAAAAAAAACTCACAAAACAGATGTTGCTATAATTCCAGGACGTATGACCTCCATATTGCAGCCATTAGATGTTTCTATTAACAATCCGATTAAAAAGAAATTGCGTGATTTATGGACTGAATGGATGTCGACTGGAGAAAATCGTTCACTAAAGGTGGAAGGGTTCGCGCTCCCGACCTGATTTTGATATGCAAATGGATCGTGATTGCATGGAATGAACTTGATCCCCAGATTATTGTTAAAAGTGTTGTATATGGTCTGCACTGGATGGTACTCAGGATGACGTTGTATGGACAGATGAAATAAATGAAAGTGAATCTTCTGATGTTGACTATGAATCTGATGATGACGGAGATTTACACTAAAATGATGCTGCTATGTTTACGGATGAACAAATGGAACAGCTATTTGATGATGAAAGTGACGTTGAATTTGAAGGATTTGAAGAAACAATTTTGCTCTTGATTTTGTAACTAAAAGTGATAAATATGTAAAGGCAATTTCGTAATATTTATTTTTTACTGACGTTATTACAGATATTCTTTATTTTCTACAAAGTGCACATAAAAGCTACACGTTTGCATTATGTTATATATACAATAATAATAAAGGACGTTACCGTATATATATTTACAAACCAAGGACGTTATATAGACCTCCTTGACTCAAGTTAGAGAAGAGGTGCATATTATACATAAGGTTTAGGTTTTTCGAGGTACACCCCCCTAAAACTCCCCTGCGTATTATACTCAAGGGCGAACTTTACGCGAGGATTTACGGTATATATATATATATATATATATATATATATATATATATATATATATATATATATATATATATGTATGTATATATGTATGTGCGTGTGTGTGTGTGTGTGTGTCTGTGTCTGTGTACGTGTGTGTGTGTGAGTGTGTGTGTGTGTTTGTGTGTGTTTGTGTGCGTGTGTGTGTGTATATGTGTATTCATATATGTCCATACACGTAGGCACATCTATAGATAGATATATCGAAAGAGATACATTTGGCATGTAGTAATACTTCGAAGTAATTTTCTTGCCTTTATAGCACATATACATTGAATTAGAGGGAAAAGGAAAAAAGCCAAGCAGAACGAGCATCTCAAGTTATTTAGAATAATTTAATTAATTTAAGGTGAATTTGAAAACTTACAGCCGTTTCTGGGACAATCCAAGTGGTAGGCTAGGATGTCATTGCACTGGGTATTCCGTCATAAGAAACAAGGTATGAATATTTTAGACAGGTAAAATTTACAGTTTACACGGAATAAGATTCGCAGTTTATAAGGAATAAAATTGAAGAACAAAAGCGTAAAATAGTTAGAAGAGTATAAGCAGGAGAATAATGTTCAGAAGTCATCTTTTTCTAGAGCATATTGATGTTGGGTTTTTAGTTAAAATCCCAGGTAAATCTAGGCAGTATTTTGGCAGTATTCTGAATGATCTATTTATATTGTAAATGAGTATATAGAGCGAGAATGTATGATGGACAAGAATAGGTTTTGTAAGTGGAGACATGAGAGAGAGAGGAGGAAGAGAGAAAGAGAGACAGGGGAAAGGATTAGAAAAAGTTAGTGGTAAAAGGGTAAAATCTAAAAATAAAATAAAAATATAAGTAGAATATAATAAAATAATAAAATCAAAAAAAGTTAATGACAAATATATCATAAAACCCATGTATGATATATCTGTCAGATATATCACAAATCCCATTTATGATATATGTGTCATTACTTTTTATTTTATTATTTTATTATTTTAATTATTATATTTTTTTATTTGTATTTTTATTTTGTTCTTATTTTTTACCATTTTACTACTGTTTTATTTTCTAATCCTTTTCATAAACCTACTCACAAGACCCATTTATCTCCGTCACACTTTCTAGCTCTATATACACATTTATAATATGAATACATCATTCGGAATACTACGAAAAGACTGCCTAGATTTACCTGGGATTTTAGGTAAAAACCTGAACCTTCATGGAAGTACCGACCGACACCTACATGCTCTGGAAAAAGATAAGTTTCGAATATTATTCTCTTGTCTATATTGTTCTGACTAATTTTACTCTTTGTTCTTCTATTTTTTCTCCTTTATTCTTCTATTTTATTCCATATAAACTGCGAATTTTATTCCCCGTTAACTGTAAATTTTCCCCCTCTGAAATATTCACAATTTGTCTCTCATGACTGCATACTTAGTGCACTGATATTCTAAGCTACCACTTGGGTTATCCCTACCCTAATTAAATTATTCTAAATGACTTGAGATATACGTTCTGTTTTAGTTTTGATTTTTCCTCTAAGTTATATATATATATATATATATATATATATATATATATATATATATATATATATATATATATATAAGCACGAATTTATGCAGGTATGTATGCATAAATACGAACATACGTATATATGCTTACACTCTGGTTAAATACACCAATTGTTAAAACAATTACCAAGAATATTATTTAAGGAATACATGAATAATTCGCTACTATTCCCAAAATAATACGTAAATATGGTAACTGCTTCACCAAAAGTCAGATGTCACCTCATCAACCATCTTGCTAACTTGTTTTATCACGAAGTTAAATAGTGTCCAAATTATTAAAATCTGCTGTTTACGAATAAAACACGAACTTATTTAATATTACCAAACGTGAACAGAACTATTAATACCAGTTTCATCAACCGATAATATCGTTAACTGAGAGTATATTTTCTTTTCTCTTCTAGTTATATAAATGTATTCTTTTATTGTGAAATATGCATTTTTCATCTTTTGTATTTATAAAATGTTCTGGATAGTATAAAATTGTTCATAAGCTCATTGCACGTTTTTTCTCAATCTCAAGTCTTGTCCATTAAACAAATATATTCATGTATATGACTACAGGTCACAATTTTATCCAAAAGTATTCATTATTCAGAGTGTGTATTTGATTGTAAATGTCATATATTTGTGCGTGCAGAATTTAATAAGCATATTCTTCTGATCACATGGTGTTGGGTGAACAATATATATATATATATATATATATGTATGTATGTATGTATGTATGTATGTATGTATGCATGCATACATGCATGCAAGTATGTATGCATATATAGATTAAATCTCTATGGAGGATGAATGAAAATGTCGGAAACAAAGAATTAACCTTAAGTACGAAATGATGTTGGATAAGTTTATATAATAGATGTGGTTGTGTGGTAAGAGGCGTGCTTCTCAACCACATGTTTTCGTGTTCAATATAACAGCGTGGCACCTTGGGGAAGTGTCCTCTGCTATAGCCTCGGGCCGACCAGTGCCTTGTGAGTGGATTTGGTAGACGGAAACTGGAAAAAGTCCGTCCCATATATATATATATATATATATATATATATATATATATATATATATATATATATATATATATATATATATATATATATATATATATATATACATATGTATATATGTATGTATTTGTGTGTCTGTGTTTGTTCCCACCACCATCAACTGACAACAGATGTTGGTGTATTTACGTCCTCATAGCTTAGTGGTTCGGCGTAAGAGACCGGTAGAATAAGTATTATGCATACAAAGAATAAACCCCTGGGGTGGATTTGTTCCATTAAAGACGCTGCTCCAGCATGGCAGCAGTCAAAACACTGAAGCAAATAAAAGAAAAGAGAATAAAAGTAGAACACATTTCTTTCGGTGAGTGTGACTGTTTGTAGACATACGAGGGCAGCTGAAAATTAGCGTCTTGCCCCTTTAACTAGTAATTAACATCATGATTTAACGTGTACCCCAACTCTGCCTCTTTTTATAGACAGTTAATTATGTCCAACTGACTACTACTAATGTCTTGTTTCCTCCTTGGGGAAAAGAAATAACTATGATAATATTTATGACCACTTCTAGCCATTAGCTGTCAACTCATTCTTGTCCTTTATTCAAAATAAACACAGTCTTCTAGTCTTAGATTTATTAGTTGATAAAGAAATAATTGATTTAGAAATGAATTACCGTATAACCCTATGACCCCATTATGCTCCATGGAATCTTAGAAGTTGTAGTATATTCTTAGCTATAATAACGACAACATGAATTTCATCCATCTTCTTGCTCTGTTGAAATATTTAAGAAAAATTATATTAATGTGTCCTACTTGTTAAAATTCCATTTATTTATTTGTGCAGCCGAAGATGGCACTGCATTTAGATTGATGGAACGATTGCTTGTTCAATTAAATGGAGCCGTTTGAAACAGTCATGGTGCATCACTACTTGATAACATGTCGCTTATTTTGATTTTATTCACCTTCGAGCTGTGCAGATAATACCAGACTAATTGAGTGCTTCAACTTAAGTGCCTATTTCAACTGATTCTCAATCATTTCTTTTCTATCTATCTATCTATCTATCTATCTATCTATCTATCTATCTATCTATCTATACACACACACACAGACACACGCTTATATATATATATTATTTTATTTAAAAGAGTTCCAACTCTGTTTTTTATGTTTTTTATTTATATTCTGGTAAAATTTATGTGGGATATAGAATATGGAATATAAAATATATAATATAAAAAAAGATGGATGGTACAATGAAATGAAGTATTGAATGTCTTATTGAATATATGGAACATGTCTAATTGAATATATGAAATATTGAGTGTTCAATATAAAGGATTAAATATATAAATATATAAAGGCGAATACGTATTTTCTATACCTTGTGGTATTTCATCATGGCCGGTATGAGAGACTGTAACAGACTGTAATAGATTGGCTGGTTTTCTGTCTTTTATACCTATTCCTTTGGACAGCAGCAGCATGTGTTGGCTATTTTTAGAGTTGATGCCAAGTTTATTTTTAGAAATGATGACATTTGATAGATCTTTTGTGTTTTGGTTATAAGGATAAGATTTTTGAACCCCAGTAGGTGTTTGGCTATTTTTAGAAATGATGACATTTGAGAGATTTTTTGTGTTTTAGTTATAGGGATAAGATTTTTAAACCCCAAGTAGGATAAATTTAATCATTGTTTGTTAAGAGTAGGTTTGAATTTCTTAATAAAGTCCTTTTCTTTGCATTTGATCTCAAATTCATTCCGGTTGTAAAGTTTATGGAATGGAAACTTATCCTACTTGGGGTTTTAAAATCTTATCCCTATAACTAAAACACAAAAAATCTCTCAAATGTCATCATTTCTAAAAATAGCCAAACACCTACTGGGGTTCAAAAATCTTATCCCTAGAACCAAAACACAAAAGATCTATCAAATGTCATCATTTCTAAAAATAAATTTGGCATCAATTCTAAAAATAGCCAAACACATACTGCTGCTGTCCAAAGGAATTGGTATAAAAGACAGAAAACCAGCCAATCTATTACAGTCTGTTACAGTCTCTCATGCCGGCCATGATGAAATACCACAAGGTATAGAAAATACGTATTCGCCTTTATATATTTATATATTTAATCCTTTATATTGAACACTCAATATTTCATATATTCAATAAGACATTCAATACTTCATTTCATTGTACCATCCATCTTTTTTTATATTATATATTATATATTCCATATTCTATGTCCCACATAAAATTTACAAGAATATAAATAAAAAACACAAAAAAACAGACAGAGTTGGAACTCTTTTAAATAAAATAACATATTCCTCTATACACGATCATACAAAACCCTTTTTTAAAATTTATTTTTACTCACATATATATATATATATATATATATATATATATATATATATATATATATATATATATATATATATATATATATATATATATATATATATACATATATATATATATATATATATATATATATATATATATATATATATATATATATATATATATATATATATATAATTAAGACTCAGTTGAATTAGGTACTTGAAATGAGGCACTTTGCTAGGCCGATATAATCCGCACACCAAAACAATATTCATTGAATATTGAATATCAAGACTGCATTCGGGGGCATTCGTACCTGATATTCTTGTCGCGTGTGCAGACAACGCAACCCAGTGAATATATCCGCTCTTCGTAATTCAGACATGTACGTTATATATAGGTACTTCCAATAGTATTTCCGAAATGCAGATTCCAATTTAGGTGAATAGAATATAAATGAGTGAAAAGGATGTACATGTGTCTATTCAGTATGGCATTTAGAAAAGGTTATAGACTATATGATGCATAAAATCTTATAAATATAATATAAAGATAAATATAATTTTACAATCTCACCATTTCCTTTTCTTGACGCCCACTATTTTTCTTCTGTAACTCTCTAA
>NC_142930.1:28269389-28334389 GCF_046866305.1 Octopus bimaculoides | reverse complement strand
CAGCAATAGTAGAGACTGTTGTTGTCGTAGTAGTAATGATTGTAATAGCAGTAGTGGCAGTGACTGTTGGTCGAAGCAGCAGTAGTAGTAGTAGTTGTAGCAGTAGTGGTGGTGGAGTTGTAGGATTCTTTTTTTCTTTTTTCCCTTTTTTGGATAACCAATATATGATTTTAATGTTACTGGCCCAGGGTGTTTAAACTTGGCCCGAATTTTCTAATAAAATGAAGTTCTTTGTTTTGACTTTGGGTGAAAGTTGTGTTGTTATTGAATTGGTGAAGTGGGAAGTTCGTAAACTTCGGATTTTTATTCGGTGTACATTTGTCTAAGATGAGGCAGAAGTGCACTTGTGTGTGTGTGTGTGTGTGTGTGTGTGTGTGTGTGTGTGTGTGTGCGTGTGTGTGCGTGTGTGTGTGTTTGTGTTTATGTCCGTGTTTGTCTACCAAATATCTGCTGTTCACTTTCCCGTAACTTAGTAGTTGGGCAAAAGTATCCGATAGAATAAGTACTAGGCTTAGAAAGATATAAAGTCCTGGAGTCGATTTGTTCGGCTAAAATACTTTAAGGTTGTCCTCCAGCATGACCACAGTCAAATGTCCAACACTAATAAGAGGTAAAACATATAATTAAACAAATATCGCATCGTCTTCATGTATCGTACACTTGCAGCGCATTGACGAAACTACAATGAAAGTCTACTCGAATAAGTGTGAGTCTCCAGCTGTCTTGTCACTCTTCTCCAAATAGCTCCTGATATTCTCCATCAACTGCGTTCAGACTCTGCCTCTTGATCTGATACCCTACACCCGTCCTTCCATAGTAATGTTTTCTAGATCTCTGCTTCTTCGAAAATGAACATAATGAGCTTTTGTTTTTTCACAATATTCAAGAGTTGTTTTCTTTCACCTGATACCCTATGTTGAAATAGGTTGGTATTTTCACCTGATACTATACGTTGAAATAGGTTGGTAATCAATCTACAATAAGGTGGTGGCCGAGATGACACATAATAGAATACTTTAGATGTAAAATGAAAACATTTGGCCTTTCTCTAAGTGTGTAATTTAAAAGATCAAAGCTATTGGTTTTGTTTCTTGGCGATTAGTATAGCCCTCCCATCCATTTTGGATTACTTGATATATTTACGTTTTGATTTCTATTGACTTTGTTTTACATTTTTTTATTGTGCGTGTGGTGTTTGGTGTATATTTATTTTAGTGTTACGTTTACAACAGTCTAACTTTTGGTATGAAATACTTTAGTTCAGTTATTTAACAATGTAACTACTTTAAAGTCTAAGATCTTAGATTTGTTCTTTAACAGATATTTGTCCGTCGTCGGAGACGATACGTAATTCATTACAAAATTCTAAACATAACAGAAAAACGAAAAATAAAGATGTCTGCTGATTCTAATGCAGTGTCTGGTAAGGAAGGTTTTCCTCCCTCTAGGTTCTTATATTGTCTAAATATAGGTAAACGTCACAAAAGTAACGGATGATGTCGAAGAAAATACAGTATCACTATATCATAATTAGATATATGGATTTGAGTCGTAGGACAGCGATGGAAAAGCAGAATAAATGTACACCTGTCAACATTTTACGAAGTAAAGGAAATCGATATATGAGAAAACAATATGATTAAGATGAATTTACGAAAAATACAGAAAGTTATAACCCCAGCGGAAATACTTACTCTGCATTCTACAATGTAATAGAGTAAAAAAAAATATCCATCTTGGGAAGATAAATAGATATGTCGACAAGATATGACCTCAAGAAAGAAAGGGGCCTGGCTAGATACCAAAAGTAGGGAGGCTTATCTCTACCTATTTCTGCAGTGCCACCACATTTGCGATTAATATCATTGCTATCTATTTAATACATGTACAATTTCATAGACATTGCAGCAACAAGAAATGTAAAACATAATAGGAGTGTATGGTGAAACTCGCTTTGCCTGTATTTTCTATTTATATATCCTAAAGTGTCATTTTAGACAAATTGCTATTTTAATAGAAATCAATATTAGACTTCCAATGTCAATGACAAATGTCGAAAAACAAAGTTAAGTTTACAGCAAGCCGGGGTTTGATTAGAATTATTTGGCGAAGTCCTCTCACCTCTATTGCGTTGAAAATAATTAAGTTACTGTGCATTGTTTTCTATAGATATATACCGGATTCTGCATTCACTTCAACACCAACAAAAAGCTGGCAGGCATTTAGCGGCGATGCATCTACGCCAACCTGTCTATTCATATGTCTAATTACACCCTGGTGCAGTTATGAAATTCATACCCAATGATGGAAATTATAATTGTCAACATCTGCAAATGTCTTTATCACAATTTCAGCTAAATATAGAACAAATGAACAATGTAGCTGAATGGTTCTGGCATGAACAGATTGTGACTCTGCATTACAATTCAAGAAATTAAGTCTTCCCGTCATTATTCAGGTGTTCTGATATAATTTAGTAAAAGAAATTTAAACGAGTTTAATTATATAACAGTATTTCATATAATTAAGTGTACGTTTACGTGCACTCAACCCATTCATATATATATATATATATACATATATATATATATATATATATATATATATATATATATATATATATATGGGGGAGTTGGTGTATACATCCGTGACGACCTCACACCCCAGGTCTTACTGTCATACTCAAATTCGGTATGCGACACCCTAGTTGTATACATAAGACAACATAATATAGTCATATGCAATACATATTGCCCACCGGATGCACCAAACCACATAGGCAAATTTGAAGATTGCCTCACTAGAATTAAAGAAATCCTCATGAAACTGGAACACCATGTGACCATATTTCTTATGGGTGATTTCCACTTCCACAACGTCAAATGGCCCGAAGGTCTCATACTCTCAAGAATGACGTATCGCAAGTAAGCACAGGTGGAATGCCTGCTCAACCTCACCAATGCCCTATTCATGGAGCAAACTGTTCTCAGACCAACTAGAGCGAATAACATTCTAGATCTCTGCTTCACGAACAATACGGACATGATTCATGATGTGAAAGTGACGCCGACATTAGTTTCGGATCACAACATAATAGAGCTGTCTATGTTTGGGCCAAAAGAAACCAGAGACATACAGCCTAAAGGAAGCACCCAAAATCTCTCCAACCTGAACTTCCACAAAGCGGACTGGAAATCGATTCAGAAAGAGATCCTCAGAGAGGATTGGCTAAAATGTCTCTCCACACCAGGCATTGACATGAAACTAGAATGTTTCATGTCTACTGTGCAAGCCATAAGCCAGAAATATGTCCCAGAGCACAAGGCCAAAACAAATAGGAACAAGATTCCAAGGGAGAGGAAGATCCTCATGAGACGACGGACAAAAGTTGCAAATTGACTCAACCAGCATCCCAAGAATGGCCACAGGTCCCGCCTAAAAACGACACTGATGGAGATCGAAAAAAGGCTGTAACAATCCAATGTGAAGGAGAGAGCAGACAAAGAAGCCTGGGTTATAAAAAAACATTAAGTCAAACCCAAAGGCCTTCTTTCATTACGCAAAAGAAACAGCCTCAGTACGCTGCAAGATTGGACCCCTCTTCGAAAAGGATGGCTCCCTCACAGACAGTCCAACTAGGATCAGTGAGGTACTGAATGAGCAATTCAAAAGTGTCTTCACCACTCCATTGGAGCACAGACAAGTGAACAAACCAGTGGACTTCTTTGCTACCTCCACTATAACCAGTGAGGCAGTTACGATGGAATACATCAACATTAGCGAAGAAGATGTACTACTAGCTATACATGAAGTGGACACAAACTCAACTGCTGGCCCTGATGGTTTCCCAGCAATCCTCCTTAAATCGTGTAAGCATGCCCTGGCAAAACCCCTCCAGATCCTCTTCCAGAGCTTTCTCGCAAACGGAAGACTGCCAAGCAAGCTGAAGGAGGGAATAATATGCCCAATCCATAAATGGGGATGCAGAGCAGATGCCAAAAACTATAGGCCTATCTCTCTGACTTCACACATCAGCAAAGTCATGGAGCTGCCTGACCCAGCTCTTACAACATTACGACTGGGTGTTGAGGCAGTTACTCAACAACTCAAATGTGGACGTAATATACCTTGATTTTGTAAAAGCTTTTGACAAAGTGGATCATGGTGTGATATGCCACAAACTGCGTGATCTTGGCATAGCTGGAAAACTTGGTGAGTGGTTACATGACTTTCTGAAAGACAGAAGTCAGGCAGTAGTGGCTAATGGAGCTACCTCTATGAAAACACAAATAATGAGCGGTGTTCCACAGGGCACTGTCTTGGGACCATTGCCTTTTATAGTCGCTCTCTCAGATATGCCTTCAAGTGCCCGGATAGCCACTCTTGCAAGCTACGCAGACGATACAAAAGTCTCGCAGAAAATACAGAACTCCAGTGATGTTGCACACCTGCAGCAGGAATTGGACTTAGTTTACAGATGGGCTGAGGACAATAATATGCAGTTTAATGCTGAAAAATTCCAAGCCCTGCGCTACCGACGTCCAAAACTGAATATGAAACTTACAGAGTACACTGGTCCACAGGGAATTTCAATCCCAGAGCCTAAACCAGTGACAGACCTGGGTATCGACATGAGTGATGATACCTCTTTCCAAGTGCACATTACCAGAATGGCAACAAAGTGCAGACGATTGGCTGGATGGATCCTGAGAACATTCAGAACCAGAGATAAGGAAACCATGATGATCCTCTGGAGGACATTCGTCCTCAGCCGCCTGGATTACTGCTCACAGCTGTGGTCACCCACCAGTCTGAAATTAACAGCAGACCTTGAAGCAATCCAGAGGAGATTCGCAAAGAAGATTGTCTCTTTGCAACTGCTCAGCTACTGGGAAAGGCTGAAACAGCTAAGACTCTACT
Organism: Octopus bimaculoides; assembly: GCF_046866305.1. NCBI lineage: Eukaryota > Metazoa > Mollusca > Cephalopoda > Octopoda > Octopodidae > Octopus > Octopus bimaculoides. Next base: position 28,329,469 of record NC_142930.1, on the reverse strand, counting down.
CCCTGGAGAGAAGGCGGGAGAGGTATGCGGTAATATACATCTGGAAGATCCTGGAAGGAATTGTGCCAAATTTTGGCATTGAAAGCTACACCAATGCCAGAACGGGACGACACTGCATAGTGCTAAAGATCCCAGCAATGCCATCGCGCTTCAGGACCAGTTACTGCAACAGCTTGGGATTCAGGGGCCCACAGCTTTTTAATATTCTCCCAAAGAGCCTGAGGAATCTGCAGAACGTAGATGTAGGAGTTTTTAAATCAAAGCTGGACCTCTTCCTATCGAGAGTCCCAGATAAACCTACCTCGCGGCAGGAGGTGCAAATGAGGGTTGCTAAATCAAACTCCATTCTTCACCAAGTGCCACATATTGTAAGAGGCTCCCTGTAATAACAGTGTAGCAACATGGTGGTGCATCAGCCTGGCCGCAGCTCTAAGCTGAAACTTTAATATATATATATATATATATATATATACATATATATATATATATATATATATATATATATATATATATATATATATATATATATATATATATATATATATATGTATGCATATACATGTGTATGTATGTAAACATATATATATATATATATATATATATATATATATATGCATGCATACATAGACATACGCACATACATATATAGATGTATATATATGTGTGTGTTATGTGATATGTGTTTTTGCGTATTTATATATGTATGTAACTGCATATTATTTGATAAAAGGCGACCAAATTAAATCTCGTGCAGACAGTACTCGATCGTTTTTGACTCATCTATAATCAATACGCTGTTATATATTTCGACTAAATATAGTGTCTTTAAAACCTGGTTCTTTTAAAAGCATTCAACTTTCTAGACGACAGATATCTTAAGAAATTTACTGATTAACCTTGTCAACATGTACTTTAAGGAGTATATTTAACCAGCTCATGGCATACGCTTTCAAGAAATTTATCAGTAATCTTCATTGATAAAACCATCTAATAATACCTCCAAAATATTCTAAATCATTGTTCATGCATTCAGATATTTGATTATATGTAATACCGGTTTGCCGCAACTAAATTCGATGTGACAAAGATAATTTATAAATTCTCTTCAGCTCAAAACAATCTTGATTTGTTTAGAGCCTCATTAGGTATTTATATCTATCAGCTCGTAGGAGCAGGGACACACCTACTTATGTGTACGCACAGGAACAGACACAGACATAAACACACACACACACACACACACACACACACACACACACACACACACACGCACACACACACACACACACACAGACACACACACACACACATACACACACACGATCTGGTGCAAATGCTACTGGCATACTCTTTTCAGTACGCAATTACACATGTTTCGCATTATCTAGAAATGAAATTTCATAATATCAACTTCTACGTTTGGTTTTATATACCTGTTTCATAGCGACAGAGCATTCCTAATGAAATATAAGATTATAAATGTTATAGCAGTGTATGCAATTGAAGTAATTCATAGACTAGATCACAACTGTATTTAGATCGCAAGTGTCTTCCGTGGTGCACACAACTCAGAACTATTCGTCGGTTTTGAATACTTGTTGTGGAAAAGTAGTTAGAATGTGACGATTATTTTCTGAATAGCGTGGAAGAATTTTATATGTACCAACGGTAAGAATCTGCAATTTCGAACTGGCAATCTGAGAAAATACGTAATATCCCAAAACAAATCTTGTGATTAACTAATTCTATAAAACTGACAGAAAAACAAGACTTTTGAATAATATATTTGGTAGATGACACAAGGGATCTTTTTTTTATTAATATCACATTGTTTGAATAATATAATTACAGGATTTCTATCGAAGCGTACCATATTGTGTTTGGAATATTTATGTAATTGAAGATAGAATATACATTGTAAGAAAATTAATAACAACTAATCTTATTAGAAAAGCTTTATCGCAAAAATTCTCAGAGGCAAAACCCCCTCTCTATACACAGTTCCCCCAACACTCACACATATATATATATATGTATGTGTGTATATGAATGTATGCATGTATGTATGTCTTATATGTTATATATGCATATATATTTACACGGGAATTTGAGAGAAAACAAGCAATTAATTGTTATTTTTTTATGTATTGTTTATAAAAATATTATTTGCTTTTATATGACTTTCAGTAACTACCCGTACAGAATATTTCCGCCGTATTCTTTTTAATATCTTTATGGCTGTACTTTTAAAAATGTATTGATGTTGTTAATATCATTTTATGCTCTGTCGCCGGCTCAAGTAAAGGAAACCAATTTCTTATCGCGCTTTGGTGATATATCTTTCATAATGTTATATATGATAGATATGTGTCTGCAGGTCGAGTAGGGCAAGAGGGATTTTTGAAATTAGTTACTTTTTTGTTCTTTCTTAATATTCCATTCACAAACACATCCGCGAACTGATATTGACACCGCGCCGAACGCCGAATAGTTTTGCCACTTTTCCTTTTTATATAAAGAATATATGCATTTTGCAAAACGACGCGACACATAATAGGGTGGGGAATATACGTAAAATTCCCGAAGCTAAGAACTAGAATCATATGCGTACTTTGCAATTACCTTTACAATGCAAAAGCATTGTGTAAAAACATGACATACACTTATTTCTATTAAATTAAAAATAAAAAACAAATATCATATAAATAGAATTATATATATATATATAAATATATATATGTGTGTGTGTGTGTGTGTACATCCATATGTATGGATGTATATTAACATTAATTGGAATTATAATCAACAGAAAATGTAATTTATATACATGTGTATATGTGTGTCTCTCTGTATATGAAGTCTGTCTGACAAGTAACGGGATTGGTATCAGAAAAAGTATATTTCAGTTTTAAACTACAATTTTCGTCCTTTCCTCTTCAAAGTAATTCCGCTCGAGTCTAATGCACATTTCCATCCTTTTCTGCCACGCTTTTACGCACTGCTGGAAGGATTCATCTGGAATGCCCCGACGTTACAGCCCTCTTGATTGCCTCTACACCTTTTCAGACAAACTTCGTAGGTCTGTCTATCTCTCTCTGTCACTGCCGATTTGCCTCTCTGTCTCTTTTTTTCTCCGTCTTTTTCTCCTCGTCTCCGTATTCTTTCTGTTGAAGAGCGTAGCTCGAAACGTTAAAGACTTTCCGTATTCCCGAGCGTCATACTAATACATCCTTTTGTTGTTTACACCACTTGTCCTCGTCTGTTGTTGTTTCTTTCGTACATTCTCCCATATATATATATATATATATATATATATATATATATAATCGGGTCACTTTGGCTCAGCCGATGCTTAAATTACTACTAGCTTGAAGCATGGCCTTCGCTATTGACCATATTCAGTGCAAGTAGCTTACCTTCTAGACAGAAGATATAGTTACGTGAATTGGAAACCTAAGCCAGAGTGCACAGCAAGTCCATCTCAAGATATCGCAACGCTTGGAGATGTATAGACTACGTAGCCTTCGAACATGTGCGAAGTCTAGTGATTTGGAAATTCAAGTTTCTCTGTTGGTCATCATATTTATATTTCTTGGGTGAGATAATTTAGCAAGCGACCTGCCTTGCTTCCATGGCAAACTCAGGCTATTTTGTATTCACACTGACAATTCTGAATAACTTCATTTTAAACAGGCGGTTAGAAAGGCTTCTTTTCCATTTCTGTGGTGAACATATTCTGCCATCTGGTTAATTGCAGATATCTTCACCAGTAAATTTTTCTATATTTCTTGTTCATATTCCCACCTGAGGAGACTTTCTTTCTAAAAAAAAGTGCTTTCTCATATTTTGATGACTCATTATGGTGAGTTGTTTCACTCTTTTCATTTTTAATGTGATGCACATATCGCATGTCTGTCTTCCTCGTAGGTGCGCTTCATTAATGTTTTGTGGTTTGTGTAAATGATCCTTGAATTAATAATTTATTTTTGTTCGAGTTGGACGGCTGAGCCTAGGCCATTTGCACGTCTATGTGCGTGTGGGTATTAATTGTGTGTGATGTGTGTGTGCGTGTGTAATGCGCGTGTATCTGTGTATGTGTGGGTGTGTGTGTGCGTGCGGGATGTGTGTGTTTGTGTGTGTGTTTGCGTGTGTGTGTGTGTGTGTTGAAACAATGTATTCTTCGGTGTGTAATGTTGGTGGTGACTGCATTATCAATAGTGGTCGTTTGTGATGACGTTGATAGCATTAATGTTGCTACTGATTAGTTCATCGCAACTCCAAATCATCTTCCGCGCTCGTCCGTATCTTCCAGGACTAGTTTGTTACTATGGTTTTCCACTAATCAACATCATTAGACGGTGACCGGCATAATAGAATATGAGCTTTATTTGCTTATTCAAAACGCTCGCGGTTTCAAAATGACGAAAATATATTGAAAAATTGGATTTGAATATGGAAGTGAATTTAACGGCTTTTGTGTGTGTTTTGAAATAGCTTATAAACACCTTCCACGCTGAACTCAGATCAAGTCACTTGCTGTGTAAATACATCTCCGCAATATATGTGTGTGTTTGTGTGTGTGTGTGTGTGTGTGTGTGTGTGTGTGTGTGTGGGTGTGTGTGTGCGCGTGTCTGAGGCGCAATGCCCCAGTGGTTAAGGCAGCGGACTTGCGGTCGTAGGAACGTGGTTTCGAATCCCAGACCGGGCGTTGTGAATGTTTATTGAGCGAGAGGTAGGGAGTAGTGGCGAACCTCGCTGGACTCTTTCACCACAACTTTCTCTTACTGTTTCTTCGTGTTTCCGTTGTTGTACCTGTATGTCAAAGGGCTAGCCTTGTCACACACTCTGTCACGCTGAATCTCCCCGAGAACTACGTTAATGGTACACGTGTCTGCAAAGTGCTCAGCCAATTGCACGTTAATTTCACGAGCAGACTGTTCCGATGATCTGTTCAACTGGAACCCTCGTCATCATAGCTGATGGAGTGCCACGTTATATGTATATATATTTATAACATATTTAAACTTTTAAAACACATTTACGACAGTTACCATGCAGAAAGAATTCTCTCTTACGGTAAGAGGTATAAAGCAGCATATTTTTCCAGTGCTTCCCCCTAGCGGATTCCCACATGCATTTCTAGCTTGTTCACTTACTTCGGTGGGAAATACTGAAAAGAGATAACCCTGAGTTGTTTCAAAACCATAGTATCTAACAGTAAGTGAGCTGCAATCGTGAATCGCCTTGTCGGAATAAAAATAAATTGTTGTCCGCAGTTACTGGAGTGAATTTGTATTTAGAATTAAAAGTATGTCACAAAAATATTTTAGCTAACAAAATGTTCGGTTATTCTACATCAGTGCTTTGCGCCGATGGTGATCTTTGTGTCACTCTTTCTCACTCTCGCGCTCTTTGTCTATCTATCTATCTATCTATCTATCTATCTATCTATCTATCTGAATACCTGACCCGCCTGTTTAAGACGACCTTCGGACCGGGACCTATGGACAACTTCCAGAGATCCCTGGCCTGGCAGTGCTATCGAGAAGCACTACCCGTTCGGGATAAGCTCTACAGGTATGGCTCGAGAAACACGGGGCCGACCTGTCCGAGATGCCGGCAGAGCGACGAAACCGTTCTGCACGCACTTGTACAGTGTCCCACCATTTCCGAGCTGTGGGCTTACGTCGAACAACTGCTATCGCGTGTGGGACGAGTCGGTCTATCAGCCGAGTCTATCGTGAATATTGTTGCGCCTCCTTCCTTTAAACGGGAAGGAAGAGCTATTTTCATCGTACTTGTGGCTATGGCGAAAGAATGTGTATGGTGGACGCGTCTGAAAGGTCTAGAGACAAAGACTTTCCTCTCTGGGCAATCCCTCATCAACTTCTTCAAGTATCACCTGAAGAGGAAGGTGAGAGTAGAAAGGGAAGTCTTGTCTAGTGAATGCTTCAAAAAAAGATGGGTGAATTTAGTAAGGATGGCACGTGTGAGCGACGGAGCCATCTTGAGCATAACCCTATGAACTAAAAAAAAAACAAAAAAATCCAAGAAAAAAAAACAAAAAGGCAAAAGAGAGTCACTTACTGTTATAGTTTCTTCAATGAGAATATTGACCAAGGTTACCGTGGTCTTTTCCGTAGGCTTTTCTTTCCACGGCCAAACCTAAACTGTCCTCCCCTCCTTTTACACAAGAACATTACTGTGTGATACACGATCCCTATTGATCACCCTATTTCTTTTTTTTTTTGGATCCCTTTTGATCGAACTACCCCCTTTTCCTTCCTACGATCTCTTTTGATCGACCCCCCCCCCTTTCTTTTTTCTTCCCCCTCCCAAAAAGAAAAGCTCTACATTGTATTTGTCCCATCTTCGTTGAGCCCTGTGTGGCTAATAAAAGAAATGTATCTATCTATCTATCTATGTTCTTTAAGTAAACAACACACAGAGTAAACTAGATACGAAATGAGATATATCCACCAATGCAACTATAATTATCACTGGAAAATGCACACTCAGATTCTATACATGGATATTTACTGTTGGAATGGAACTATACTCCAAGTACTTTTCTTCTTTGTTTTTTCTTCTCCTCATCGCTCTCATTTCTTACTGCAAATCTCCTCATACAGATGTGATAACCTTTATCTTCTACTATTACCGTCTCCGATGAAGGGATAAAATGTAAATTTCCTTATGCCATTGGTCTCTTTATCTCATTCTTTATATATATATATATATATATATACATATATATATATATATCAGAACATATTATTCAAGTGTAACAATTAGTGTTTACCCTGCGACGTTAGCTTCACTTCATCCACGTTTTGGAGCAACTTTTGAACTGAATATCTTAGTTGATTTTAAAAGGCATAATATCTTGAAAATTTACACTAAGTTTGCGTTAATGGCTGTTGCTTTGTAAAATTCGTTCACGAACCGTCATATTTTACGATAAAAATGTAAAGACAAGCCAGTTTTTCTCTTTAACGCCACATTTAATGCTGTGTTATGTATTTAGCATGGCTCTATGAGAATGAAAGTGCAAGTGCTATCTTTACAGGCCGGCTCATCTTTCTGTCGTAATTGAATACGAGACGGATTCGTTTGCATGATATATAGTGGTCGGTTAACTGTGTAACACTCCTCTTATTTATCAAGATTTACTTCAGTTGGTATCAAGCAGACACAATGTAAGAGTCAAATCTTCAGGAGATAGAAATATATATAATTTTCCCTTAAGCTACACAACTTCCTTAAGCAAGAGGACAAACTGCTTTATGGAACCTCGATATCATGTTTCCCGTTTCTTTCCTATCTGCATCTTTTCCTTCGATTTTTTTCTCTTTTACAACAAGCATTCGCAAAATTACTTGTATACCATTTTATTTATGAGTTAAATTTCGAGTATCGTTATAGCTCCTTGACTTTTCACCGCGATGTTTAAATTGATATAGTTGTAATTATCTGTCACAAAGTTATTTTTTGACTTTCTATATGTACCCGTCTTGTGCTTCTGTTCTTTCTTTAAATCTGTGGTCATTCTTTACAAATTATTGTATTTAAGCAGTACAAAACAACAGTAGTGTTAGTAGCAGATCCAGTGGCAGTGGTAGCGGCATCGGTGACAGCAGCAGCAGCGGCAGTAGTAGTAGTAGTAGTAGTAGTAGTAGTAGTAGTAGTAGTAGTAGTAGTAGCAGCAGCAGCAGCAGCAGTAGTGGTGGCAGCAGCAGCAGCAGCAGTAGTAGTAGTAGTAGTAGTAGTAGTAGTAGTAGTAGTAGTAGTTGCAGCAGTAGTAGTAGTAGTAGTAGTAGTAGTAGCAGCAGTATCAGCAGCAGTAGTAGTTGCAGCAGCAGCAACAGCAGTAGTAGTAGTAGTAGTAGTAGTAGTAGTAGTAGTAGTTGCAGCAGTAGTAGTAGTAGTAGTAGTAGTAGTAGTAGTAGTAGTAGTTGCAGTAGTAGTAGTAGTAGTAGTAGTAGTAGTAGTAGTTGCAGCAGTAGTAGTAGTAGTAGTAGTAGTAGTAGTAGTAGCAGCAGTATCAGCAGCAGTAGTAGTTGCAGCAGCAGCAACAGCAGCAGTAGTAGTAGTAGTAGTAGTAGTAGTAGTAGTAGTAGTAGTAGTTGCAGCAGCAGCAGCAGCAATAGTAGTAGTAGTAGTAGTAGTAGTAGTAGTAGTAGTAGTAGTAGTAGTAGTAGTAGTAGTTACTACGCTATATTGAGGTTTTTAAATTATGACTTCATCTAGGATATGGAGAATCTCACAATAGTGCAGATAACGAGAAACGAGCATGAAATGTTGAACATAGCTAGCGTATTCACATTTTCCTCGTAATATCCTTTAGACATGCACAGAAAACTCGTCTATTTATTATTTATTTTTTCCTTAATTTAGAAGCACGAACGATGTGGCTATATCTGAAATCTGGCATCCGTTTAATGAATGATGTATAGTGAATGAAGAATGAAGACAGGTGAGCCGTAGATCTTGCAGGATGCACTGCTGACATCGCATTATTTAGATAATCACATTTGTCTCGAATCAGCTTTACTTCTGTGGGGACTATACGTAAATTCAGTAAATTCAACATTTACTCCTGCTATTTACGTAAACTAACGTTGTATTTATCTCACTAAACGTCATTCATAAATTATTGTTACGTTCATCAAATTTCAATATAATTCTTACAATAGTTTACGACTAGAAGACAGTTGCCAAATGTTGATATGTTACTAGTGACAATTATCAAATGTAAAGGAAAATACTGGTGGATTTAGTTCGGTGACAAGTAATGAGGCCATAACAGTATTTTAAATTGTGTTATTTTGTTTTAGCTTGACAAACATTTTAGTGGAATATATTGCAAGGCAGCGATTGTAATACCAGCGTGGCAGTATTTACTTACGTATCCTTACTTTTAAGTTCAAGTCACAACTGAGTCTGTGCTTCCCTCCAAACGAAGACATTGATTCAATAAGCAGTACGCTCTACTTCGATATTTGTAAATACTTGACGTGGTTTCATTGCATGTATGTATAAATGATGAAATAATTGTAGTGACTGAAAATAAATGTCCACCCGTACACTTTCTTGTTGACTTCAATTTTTTCCATTTATCTATTCACATACTACAGAAGCCCAAAGGCAAACCTTGAAGTACGTATAATACTACTACTGAATAGCTACGGGGGAAATCTGGATGAGGACGAGCTTTATACTGTACTCACCTATGTGATTAACAGAATATACCATAAAACACACACACACACACACACACACACACACACACACACACACACACACACACACACACACACACACACACACACATATATATATATATATATATATATATATATATATATGGCACATCTATAAAAGCAAAAAGCACACACATTTTGTGAAATCTCTTCCCAAAGGTACATTTAGTGCCTTTCGACTTTCTTAAAAGGTCCTTTTCTCAATCTTAACTTTTTTGAGAAAAAAATCTCTCCAATTATTGTAACTGTATAAAGGAATTTCCAAAACTCTCCATATATATATATATCTCACATAAGAACGAGATACTGCACCAGCCTCGGTTTCAGAGGACCTCAGCTCTTCAATGCTCTGCCAAAACACTTGAGAGACATGCAAGACATGGATGCGGAGGTCTTCAAGACAAAACTTGACGCTTTCCTCTCCACGATACCAGACGAACCAATGACTCGAAATCAGACAAAGTTTAGGGCAGGGATGTCAAATTCTCTTATACACCAGATGTGTCATCAAAACTCTTGATTGGACTATATCAGGTGCAGGAGAAGTGCCATGCAAGGAACGTGAAGAGAGCAAAGCATAAAGACAGAAAATCACGGTGGTGCTCCAGCGTGACCACAGCCACTTGGCTGAAACCCATAAATAAATAAATAAATAAATATATAAATATATATATATATATATATATATATATATATATATATATATATATATATATATATATATATATATATGCGAGTAAAAAGAAATACAAAAAAGGGGTTTTGTATGATTGTGTATAGAGGAATATATTATTTTGTTTAAAAGAGTTCCAACACTGTCTGTTTTTTATGTTTTATTTATATTCCTGCAAAACCAATGTGGGATATAGAATATGGAATATACAATATATAATATAATATACAATATATAATATAAAATAAAAATGGATGGTACTATGAAATAAAGTATTGAATGTCTTATTGAATAGATGAAATATTGAGTGATCAATATAAAGGATTAAATACGTATTTTCTATACCTTGTGGTATTTCATCATGGCCGGTATGACAGACTTTAACAGACATTAACTATATATATATATTTATATATATATATATATATATATATATATATATATTTATATGTATCTAAAGAAGTTAGGGGTTTTGAATCCAATCCACTAAGGGATAATGCCTATCAATATACTGCCGGAAGAATACCTAAATTTTATTAAACTAGTGTTATTTTCTTTGTGGTACGAAGTGCAATAAATGGGCGTGAGTAAAAAGATATTTTACAATTAATTTATATAGCAATAAGAAAATGGAGGGGAATATGTGGTATTCATCAACTTACAGGTGTTGTATTGTGTCAATTTACCTGTTTATTTGTTTATTAAAAGGACAATAATAACAATATACAAACACTTGCGGCGCATTATGTCATATCAGTAATTAGAAAAGGACATCTGACTGACAGGGATTAAATCACAAGTGATAGATATTATTGAAGTGTCTTCTACATCTTTGCTCCTTGAGATCTGATTCTGAAGGAATGTTTTTTGTGAACTAGCGTATATCGATTTGTACATTAATTTTGTTACAAGTTTTGTGACATATGACACAAGTTGTAAGCGGCTGTTGGAGTTCGGAATTATCACCTACCTGGGGTTTTCGATTTCCATTTGACTTCATATTATGATTCATGTATCCTGTCGTTAACAGAAGAACACGATTGCACACGATGCATATCCAATATTCAGTGTTGATTTCAGTTCCAATTGTTTCTTTCCCACATGCCCTTTTAAGCTTAGAAAGCTATATCATATATCTCGGTATGTTACATGGTGTCTGTGTTCCATTTCCCTACCGTTGGTGTGCTGAGGGCTTGTAACCTAGTGGTTTGGTAAAAAGTAAAGAGAAAATAAGTACTTGGTTTAAAAAACAAAATTTTGGTGTCGATTAGTTCCACTAACTCCTTTCAAGGTGGTGCTCTAACATGACCGTAGTTAAATGACTAAAACAAGGAAGATATAATGTGTGTGTGTGTGTGTGTGTGTGTGCGTGTGTGTGTGTGTGTGTGTGTGTGTGTGTGTGTGTGTGTGTGTGCAGTAAATCAAAAAGAGCGAAGACAAACCCCCCAAAATACAACAACGTGAGAACGTGGTACATGTAAACTATTAGAAGACACACAGAGGAGGAAAGAAAGGTAGTTTTACGTTTCAAGCAAAACTCTTCTTGTAATAGTAGAAATGCTGGTGAAACAGCTAACACAGTAACGACGTGGAAAAATGGAGTCAGAACTGCCATATATATAAATAAATATGATAGATGATCATGCAGAGAAAAATCAAAAGGCCCATTGATGAACCTCTGTATGAGTCCAAACCTTGTATATAAATGTTCTGTGCACACAATGGGCGAGCCATATGTTTACATTGGGCAAACGGCTGATTCACTTAAGAATCGTTATTGTAACCATGTCGCCAGCTTTAAGAGAACCAGGAAGAGATATTCAACATCTCTAGCGGAATTTTTATTTTGACTGAAGAAGGATAAAATTAAGTACAACATAACTTGGTTCATAGTAAGGCACGCGAAACCATGTAATATAATTTCCAGGATATACCGTCTCTGCTCCGAGAAATCTCTGAGTATTCTGTGGGCCAATGAGATCATTAATAGTATTTCTGAAAGACACTTAAGATGCTTACACGCATATAAATGTACTTTCGTAATGAATTTGGATAACTGTTAACATAATTTACTTTAAGGTATGAATGAATTGTGTTCCGTTTCAGCCTTTCCATTCTTATAAACCCCAAGCAGCTATTTTATCTACCTTTGCGATCGTGAGTGCGCCAAAGCACACGGGTGCATATTCTTACATTTTAGCGAATGCTTGTATGAGTGAGTGTTCACGTGCCATGCAGCTTGCGCGAGAGCGTTTATAAATCAATATCTGTTAATGGTTACTTTTAATACTTTTCTCACTGTATTGCTTGTTCCTTTCTTTTTTGTATTTGTTATTTTATTTTTGATCTTCTATGCAAATGAAGATATTTCATTCGCTTTGCTGCTTTTCTTTCTACGAAATGAGAGGATATATAACGGAAGTATTATTTTAACTAGCTGTGCTTATTTATTATACGATGCTCCTGAACCAGTTGTTAAGTATCCCACCCGTGCGGAATCGGTGCTAGATGTGTCGAAACAATTGTCGTGGTTAATAATAAATTCTCATATATTCCATCTTCCGCCATTCCTTGACCATATATATATTTATGTGTGTTTGTGTGTGTGTGTATATATATATACATATATATATATATATATATATATATATATATATATATATATATATATATATATATATATATATATATATATATATATATATATATATATATGTATATATGTATATATATATATATATATATATATATATATATATATATATATATATATATATATATATATATATGTATATATATACATATATATATATATATATACATGCATGTATATACATATATATATACATGCATGTATATATATATATATATGTGTGTGTTTGCGTGCGCACGCGCGTGTCTATTTGTGTGCGCGTGTGTGTACAAAAGAATCGCACCTATGTGAGCTACTAGACATGTGTTCTAAAAAACTATTCAACGTGCTAAGATCTTCGATGACTTACACGACACTATTTTTACATGTGAGTTTCATAACTTTGCCTTCACATTATGAGTTCTCACAACGTATTTGTCTGTTTTTTTTTTATGTCAATAAATTGTTAACATATATATTTTATGTCTCTCTTTATATCTCCACTTATTATCGAACTTTTACTTTCATGCTACCATTAACAAATATTCTGAATATAAAAGATTTCCGGTGGCAAAAATCTTTTAGTAGAAAATTACTTCCGTTACAATATTTTATACAAGTAAATTTATTTATTGTTTTTTCTACTTTTATTTTCATTTGTACTTCGTTATTTTTCTCGTCCCATGAATTATGGACGTTTTCTATTTATTTTCTATTTATTTTTTTATCCTACCTTCGTATATCGTTACGAAAAATATCACTGCCTGTGGATTACTGCCAAAGTTCTTTTTTTTTTATTGTTTTGTTATTCCATATATTTGCCAAGATCAGGTTGGATAGATCAAGGAATGTGGCTTCTTCCAAATGGCTGGTGGCAACCTTCACAAAGAAGATGTATTATAATTGGAAATCGCTTTCACAATAAATTTACGTTATAGTTTGTGCAAGTTAAAGCAGCTCGTATTTTATTTTTTTACTTCTTCATCAACTACAACCTTGATCTTAACGTCATCATCCTCATCATCCTCACCATCAACGTTGCTGTCACCATCGTTTTCATCGTCGTCATTATCATTATCACTGTAGTCGTCATAGTTGCTGTCGTTGTCGTCCTCGTTGCTCTTAACGAAATTTTCTGCTTTTATTTTCCTTTCTGCAATTTTATTCATTCTTTTTTCTTCATATTAGCTCACAAAACATGCATTCATTCCCCTTTGGAAGTGAATCAACTAAGAGGTAACGGTTTAATGGTTTAACAGGAAGAGCACTTAAAAGAAACAAACGGATTTTTTTATGTAATTATTATTACTGTACCCTTTATTTTTTATTGTTGTTGATGTCATTTTTCACTATTATTATTATTATCATTATTATTATTATTATTATTATTATTATTATTATTATTATTATTATTATTATTATTATTGTCATTATTATTATTAGTATTATTATTATTATTATTATTATTTTTATTATTATTATTGTTATTATTATTATTATTATTATTATCATTATTATTATTATTATTATTATTATTATTATTATTATTATTATTATTATTATTATTATTATTATTATTATTACGGGTGTTATATTTACGCCGTATAACTTCCAGTTTCAGAACTAACTTCACCAGATACGCTATCAAATTTTCCTGAGGCTGCTATCATAATTTGAGGATCCTAATGTTGCTCATTTGTTCGTTCTAGCAATGGATAGCTTCATAGTTCAGTTTGGTAAAGAACTATTATATTTTATTTTCCTTGATATTTTTCTTTTATCAATGAGCAGGTCATGTTGACTACAAGTTATACTTTCTTCCCATCACCGATAACAATATCCGGCAGTGTCTTCTCAGTTTGCATTGAAATACCTCATACCACTACTGTTCATTTTGTTTCGAAGTCATTAATTTTATTTCCCGCAGAAACTATACAGCGCTGTCAATGCATGCAAAATTGAATGTCTTGCAAAAATTATATTGTATGGATTTCACATTGCTTACCCATGCCTGTATTCATTCTGAGCTGGATGGAAATCTGTAATTTCATATGCACTTGTTAACATTTTACATATGGATGAACCGGTACACTCATCTGTTAATCTTTTGAACCAATGCACTCTTATGATTTGTTTTGTGTTCCAAAATCTACCCCATTTGTACATTCTTCAATTTAACTTTCTTTGTCCAATGTTGGCTCCCCTGGTCAACCCGATTCTCTGAAAAACAATGCAACATTTTCTCCCAATCTTCAGCTTCGGGTTTTCCACATTTCCTTGCACATTTCTTATAGAAACATACGCTTCTTAAGTCTTCTAAGAAAACTTTACACACCGAGGACTTCTTTCGTTTTTATGTTTTTATTCCAACAATTTCCATTGTTGAAAACGCTTCTATGCCGCTTTGCACTTAAGAAATCGTACTCTCAACATACGAGACATTCATTTCAGCACTTTGAATGAATTTTCCGCCGGTTTATCACCATCATGATAGCTGTCACCCGAATTGCTACATGAAGATAATTATACTATGACATTTGACTTCAGGATAATTTTCCTAATTAAGAGAAAACACAACTATGAGAGCACAAATAACTACTGATAATGCTGATTATGGTTTCGTTTTCAAGTGCACACATAAAAACATAAATCATAATTACATAACAGATAATTATAAAATGAATAATTTTATTAATTAATTTTTACACTTCGTGCCGTATCTCTTATCCAATAAGAGCAAATCAGTAGTAAGATATTGTTATATTACTATAATTATAATGCAAAAACGAGTATGCCCTTCAGCCATCTACACATTGCACTTAACATTGGTTTGACCCGTTAGATATATCTCCCCCACAGTCTCAATGAGATAGATTTACTTGCAGAATTGCTCTTGAATCTGATTTGATCTGAACTGTCTTGAATAATTGAGCTCAGCAGTTGTAACACATGTCAAGTGGCCATTGCATAATATGACCTGACCTAATCCAGTCATTTTCGCATTTCACTCACTGGTTAAATCTCGGTCTAGAACATGACTAAACTATTACACCTGCGTAGTTGTAATGAGAAATGGGATTTTTGCATTTGAACAATTTACAGTGTTTACAATAAACATGATGAAAGGTATTTGATTTACAATGGACACATATATGTGAATCACAAACAAATGGCAAGTGTATTACATTTTATGAATATGAGACGCGCCAGTAAATCAAATGCTCACTTTGTGGAAATGAAAAAGTAGCACCTCAAAGTGATTACGTCCATATTACGGACGTTTCCTATGAGTAAATCCTAGCTGCTTATGCAAGTTGTTACAAGAAAAGATATAAATCCTTCATCCACAGAAAATCACTACACAGGCAATTCAATCCATAGCACAAACTTACTCAACTTAATTTTTGAACTGACGTCTGTAAAATATAATCGACAGGCAAGATGACGTTATAAACAAGCTAAAAACACTGTGAAGATTTTCCATTCAATATCAATGCAGCTTCCATCCAAATAAGCAACTTATACATCGATTGTAACAGGCATTAAGCTACTGGGAATGCTGCTGATTCGTTTCTTGAAGGAATATTTAAAGTCTTATCTTAACTTTTCTACGAAATATAATCCGTTGATTCTTTGAATTCATCCAAATATTTATGCCCTCTACTACGTAAAAAGCAACTTACCAAGTCGTCCCACGGCAACATTTCACGTGCAATCCTATCCTCAATCAAAATCATTTTGTTTAGGTTAATCAACAAGAGGACCCATGCTCTTATAAACTAAACATTTTACTCATTAATCTGAAACGTGTTTGTCGTCCCTCTCTTGATGTCACACTGTATGTTTTAAGTGACATGTTCTTGAATAGTTCTAGGTAGAGTGATCCGCGCAAATGAGAGGCTAAATTATATACTTTTTTGAAACCGATCCATACAATGCACAAACTAGACATTCTCTTTCTGCCCTTTCGCAATAACCTCTTATCGATCTTTAATTGGGCTTTCATTCAGTGTTTTTATTTTTTTAATTTTTTAACAGCTCTTCTGTTAACCAGGTTAATGAACCTTCTCATCATCGCCGATATCAATTGTATGTATATTACAAGGCATTAATTGTTGCACATGTACTGCATTTTTGCATTCGCGGTGGATAAACACTTCCACAATGTAAGTTATAAATCCACATCAGAACTGGTTCGGTATATTTTGAATTCTATTGTAAAC
Source organism: Octopus bimaculoides (assembly GCF_046866305.1). NCBI lineage: Eukaryota > Metazoa > Mollusca > Cephalopoda > Octopoda > Octopodidae > Octopus > Octopus bimaculoides. Next base: position 28,312,678 of record NC_142930.1, on the reverse strand, counting down.
TGTATCATACATTTGGCAATATTGTTAGGATTGTTATTTCTCTGTATTTTTATTCTTACTAATTCGCTTAACGTCTATTTAAGATTAGTAAAACAACAGCTTATATCGGTTATAGCTCGAATTTTGATGATTTATTGCTTTTTTCCTTCTGTGTTAAGTATTAATCCAATGCGTCTATAGCATGTATTCTCTGTGTAATCCTTCATTTGCGCACGTTGTACGCCGACTATTTAGTTCTTTGCTCAAAATTTCTAAGTCTTGTTTCGTCTAATTCTTTTATATCCGTTTCCTTATCTCACATAATATTAGTGTTTCGTATTAATTCTGTGCTCTTAAAATATGCCTCGGCGCATTCTCTAAACCGAATCTCATACGACTTCAACTTAAATCTGTTTGACGTCTGTAGCAGTACATATTATGCGCAGTATTATAATCCTTCTTCTTCTTCTTCTTCTTCTTCTTCTTCTTCTTCTTCTTCTTCTTCTTCTTCTTCTTCTTCTTCTTCTTCTTCTTCTTCTTCTTCTTCTTCTCAGAATGTTCGGTCCTGTTTGTTTTCGTAGATTCTTGGAGAGTGGGCAGGAGCCTGCAACCAGAGATCTCACAGGGTATTTTACCACACATTATAAACTTTGATACTAGGTTGTTAATTATCGAGGGAGTACCAATATTAAAATTTTAGCTGTCCCCAACAGAGCAGTTATGCGGTTTGTTCTGCTCTCATGTCAATTCCGATTTCTATGACATATTTTCGAAATTGGCTGTTGGTGCTCCGAGTACCACTACAACTACAGGAATGACAGATACTCTCCCCATAGTGCACATTCTTGTAATTTTGTATTTTAGTAGCCTGTACTTTTCTTCAAACTTTTTTATTCCTTTGTCACTTGTGCGTGCATCTACAGGTATTGGAATATCTATAATTTTGGTTCCCTTTATTGCTTTATCTACCACAACAATATCTGATGTCCGAGCTTCGATTAGGGAGTCATACTGGATTGTAAAATGCCACAGTATCTTATGTTCCTCATTCTGGTTCACGTGCGTACCTTTTCCGTTCTCTGTTCAGGCCATACTTTTCACATAGCCTTCAGTGGACGAACTTAGCTAGGATATCGTGCCTCCTTTTGTAGTGCTTTTGAGCCAGCTTGCTACACTCACTCACAATATGTGAGGTTGTTTCGTTTCTGCTGCCACACATCTTACAAAGGGGCGATCCGCTACTCTTATCTATTTGGAGCTTGGTGCAATTAGTTCTCAGAACCTGTTCCTCGGCGCTGCATATCAACGCCTCAGTGATTCTGTTAGATCCCTTTTTCTTAGCCATCTCCATGTGTTGGTTTTTTTCATTTCCTTTGATTTATCTGTGGCATTACCCATACAGTGGTTTCATTTTCCAGTTGTTTACACTTCATTCTGCAACTCAAATGCTTTTGAGCGCATCGCATTTTTGGCAAGTATTATATTGTTAATTCTAACAGCGGCAAGCAAGGATTGACTCTGCTGCTTATCATAAACTGTTCTTCTTGACAACACAGATCTTCCACCTCTGTTTCTAGGAACATACACTCTATCAGTATCAATTTTGTGATGTATTTCCTTGTTAATCGTCATCACTTTTCTAGTTTTCCTGTCCTTTTCCTCAAGCCCGTTCTTTATCTACCTAACAACACCAGCATCATATCTCATTAAGGAAACAGCCTATGTATTTATTGATCTGGTTTTGTTTTTTTCATTGAGTCTACTTCCCATAATTAACTTGGTTCTTCTGAGATATTGTCGCCTAAAGCTTTCCTTCATTTCACTTTCGTTGAACTTATCGTATTCTAAACTAATTAGTTATGTGTCTCAATGTCCTTGATTTGATTTTGCGTTCGGTCTTTCCATAGATCTTTAAATCATCCATGTATAACAGATGATTTAATTTTCCTCCACTCTTCAAAGTGAATCCTGATGTCATTTTCCATAGTACCTGTTAGAGGGGTATCATACAAGTCACAAACAGCAATGGTGATAGGCTATCTCCTTGAAATATGCCTCTCTTGATGTTAACCGTCGCCCAAAATTTTCCACGTGAAATTATCTCTGTATTCAAGTCTTTCGTTGATCTCCTAATAAAATTTGATATGTTAACATACACCTGCACAAGCTCGAGAATTCCTAAAATCCAGGAATGGGTAATCACGTCATACGCTTTCTTATAATCGATCCGCGTCATTCCCAGATCAGTAAGTCTTTTCTTGCAGTCGTTCAGTACCATTCTATTTATCTGAACATAGCCTTTTGTCCTTCGGCTTTTCCTGTCATTCATTTCCAGAAAATTATACAGATAATTTAGATATCATTCCTGTCAACATCTTCAGCATCAGGAGCAGGCAGGCATTGGCCGGTAATTATTCACTGCATTTCTTTGCTGAGATCCTTTGGCAAAGAATTGGTCTACTTGTGGTCAGCTACTTAGGGATTTGTACACCGTTGTTGATCGTTTTATCCATTTTCTTGGCTATTTCCACAATCTTCCTGCCTCTTCTCAATCTTACACCATTTCTAGAGATTAGCTCAGTTAATATTGATAACTCCTTTTGCAATGATTCAATCTCAGCTTCAATTCTACTCCTCCAGGTGAGGGCCTGTTAGAATTTTCTTCAGGTCGAGTAGCCCATCCTGTTCAAAAGGTCCCTGAATAAAGCCGTTTAACGATGAAGAACGACACCCCGATGTTTCCAAAGATGAATTATCCAGCATCCAAATAATTCCTCTCAGTACATGGCTATGATACTCCCCCACTACTTCTGCTCTTCATCAGAGATGCACACATCGTCACCTACTAAGGGGCCAGCTCAATTGGTTAAGGTGAATTACACTGATTTATTTTCATCACTAATGACTTAATAAAACTAATTGATTCTGCTGTAGTTGCCCTTTTCAAGGAAAACTACCATTTGTTATTGACGAATGATCTCGTAAACACTTGCTTAAGTAATTCGCTGATCTGATCTCTGTAAGCTGAGCACAACGAGGTGGGGTGTTGAACTTCCAGTACTTGGTTCCTTGCCTAAAAAGACTTTCTACGGCGACTGACCAGATCAAAAAATTGTGGTTGTTGTAACAGATGATTTAAAAAAGTGAACAACTTAGGATATTCTTTTCTGCTGGTCTACAAAGTATTCTATCTAGGTACGATCTAGATGACTTGATGCAGTTCGTCCATGTCCTCACTGACCCATTCGGGAAATCGAGCCGATAGCCGCCAAGCAGTGAAAACGTTTGAGCAGGTTTGCGAGGCTTTTACACCACCCTCTTCTAGCAACTTGTCCCATGCAATGTAAACTTATGTCCAAAATGGCCTTCAGGTCATCCATTCATTACTGTTCATATCCAGGTCCATCAACCAAATTTCTGGGTCCAGGTAGATAGCCCTTCTTATTTTCAGATCTAGATTTTTCCGAAGCAACTCTGCAGTTTCACACCCCCATTCCTGATTGACATGGAGAAACGTAAATCTCATATCCACTGAAAATGGGTATGAAAGCTCGTTGGACGAAGATTTTGATCTCACTGACAGCCTCGACATCAAAGTTAGAGACCGAAGGTTTCTGAAAGACACTCAGCAAGAAATGGAAGCAAAGTTGAGAGACAAATAACTAATGATGATGATGATAAAAATGATACTTAAAAGCATGTACTGTATCTAAGAGACGATATAAATGATGATTACTTTGATCTCGAATATCCGATTTACAAACATCTATTGCAATGAAGTGATGACAACTTTCTATTTCTACGTAGTCACTAATGCCAAATCAACAGGAATAAGGCCAAGTAATAAAAAAAATCAAAGCCTTTGAGACAAAGATTAAAAAACTAATACACGACAACAATGAAACGAGAACAAAAGGAGATCTTCTGCCAAAATCATTTGGCTTAATGTGTTGCAATGATAATATTTTTTTATACAACGTTCTACATTAGAATGAGAAATATAGCAAAAAGTAAAGGAAATCTTTTTTCGGTGTATTTTTTTTCTTATTGTACTCTGATATTTTGGTAACGAGTAAAAACTAAAGCCAGGCCTAATATATATAACATATACTAATGTTTCAATGTGCTGCTGCTCCTGCTACTACTACTACTACTACTACTACTACTACTACTACTACTACTACTACTACTACTACTACTACAGCATCTGTTGCTGCTGCTGCTACTGCTACAAATAGTAATGATTATGATGATGATGCTGATGATGACGATGATGAGGATGACGATGATGATGATAAAAATAATAATAATAATAATAATAATAATAATAATAATAATAATAATAATAATAATAATAATGTCCCAATGCAGTACAAAGCACTAGCTCTCTTGTTTTCTGAACTTAACTGACTGGAAGTGCTATCATGTACATCGTTTTCTCGTGGTATTAAAATATGGGCTACAGCAAATATTTTGCTCAGTACCACAGATTTACTTGTCAGTTGTTTGACCTTAACCATTTGAGCATGTCATATCTCTTAGTGGCTGACGATATGTACATTTCTGATCAAGAGCAGAAGTAGTGAGGGAGCATCATAGCCATGTGGTGAGAGGAATTCTTTGGGGTTTGAATAATTGGCCCCTGGAAACATGGGCGTTTTATTCCTCATCCTGAATCAAACCTTGTTCAAGGACCTTTTTTGCGTGATGAACTACTCGGCCTGAAGAATATTCTACCTGCAAGGGCATGCACTGTTTATCTTCATATGAGATCAACATGTCACGCACATGTGGTTGTGATACATGTGTTTAGTGTACCCTTATCAGACAGGAAGTTATGATGGGTTCGATTCTGACAGCAGTATTTCCTTCAGCTTTTTGTATTCTGGGTTCAAATCACGTTACAGTCATCTTAGCATTTCGAAATCACAAAATGTGTGCCACTTCAAGGTACCCGAGAATATATATGGTTAAAGTAGCTGATAATACGCTATGATTACCTGTCTCAGTTTTTGAGTTTTGAGCTCTTGTGTGGATGACCTAATATATCAAAGTGGAATCGAACCAGTATTTGATCCCGCTCGTTATTCTTTTCGTGTGGATCTCTCTGTTGAAGGTATTTAGACTGAGCTTTCCCAAACTAATGGACATTTCCCCGCTTTTACTAGAAATCTCAGAAACTCGGAAACCATAGCGTCACACATCCTACTCTTGCTTCCATGACTTAGAGATTAAGAGTATATAGGGTATGCAAATAATAGAGAATGCAAAAATAATAGAGAATACGAATTCTTGTACAAATTGTTTTTTTAGTATTTGTGTAATATATATTAATTTCATAAAATATGCAATATTGCCAAAAACAATATAAGTGTTTCTAAATTATAATGTTAATTTCTTCTGATAAAACAAACATTAATTTTTGAAGATAAACAAATGCAACATCGAATAAAATATGGTATGATACCTCTTTATTTCAGTAATGTCATAATAATGTGCTATTTTCGCAACACTGCAGATTTCAAATTGCATTTGATGTGAGAAATTGCAATAAATATGGTAGCTGCATTAATATTTTTCATGCATTTTCCCATATATTTAATCACATAAAACTTCAAAATTAGATATAATTTCTGCTTTAAAATCTATAAACGGAAACGTTAAGCAGTGAAAATATATTGTGTCAGCGAGGATATAACTAGTAAATGAAAATACAAAAGAAATATTGTTAATATATTAAGTAATTAATCTAATTTTTCAGAATAAAACTTACATATATTTTCATTTACCAGCGGTTAACCGCTGACTCACGGCTTATAAAGACGTCACATCGCGAGGAATTCATCCAGTTGACGATAATTGTGAGATTGGGGGAAATGGAGAAAAGTATGCAAAGTTGTTGGAATTGTGCATGACGAATTTAGTGGGCAACAGAAGCTGAGTCGTGTCATAAAACTAAAATAGGCTTGCTACACTCGAAGAGATCCTGGGCTGATATTGGTACAATACTGGCCACTCAGAGTTTAGTGTGCTAGTGTGCTATTGACGTTCCTGCGATGTCTGTAGCGAGAGACACGGCTGTATATATATATGTGTGTGTGTATGTGTGTGTGTGCGCGTGTGTGTATGTATATATATATGTATTTATTTATTTATTTATATTTATATAAGGGCATTACTATACAAGAATGCCTCACGCTAAACTACCATAATAAACACATTTTTATCGAAAGCGAGGAAAATGCAACTCTCCAAATTAGCCTCTTAAAAACAGGCTGAACTATATATCGGATCGATCTCACAGTTATTAAATATATTCTAAGGAATAATGGATGGATGTTTTTCCCTTATGAAGTTTTTTTTTTAGGCTAGCTACTTGATAAGTTCTTATAAAAGATATTATCCTATTAATAAATTATATATATATCATCATCATCATCATTTAACGTCCACTTTCCTTGCTAGCATGGGTTGGGAGATCTGGGAACACAGTCGTTTATTTCAGCCAACATTCCTGCGTATATTAGTAACGGAATGTATAGCAAATTAGAGTGCTTCAGTAAAATTATGTGTTTCCCACAAACTGAGTGGCCGAATATAAAATCATTTTCAAAATAATAGCGATGTTGATATTACACTGTTTCAATAACATGGGAACATATATCATTCAAGTTGGAAAACAAAAAGAATATTGCAATGATTATGCAATACTAGTTGCATAAAATTGATTTTATAACATAAAGACCAGAGATATTGCATCCTGGCAGAATAAATAAGATAATTGGTGAAAATTTCATGCGAGGAGATTCTGCAAGACATACAAATGAAAAAAAAATGGGTATAGGCGACAGATTGTGTGTCTCAGTGGACAAAATGATAGTTGCAATTGTCAATTAATATTACATTTATACATTTTTCCGCTGGATAAATAAAAAGAGTATTAATTCTGTGCATTGTTGTAGAGAATATCATAAATCAAATGGCTTGATCATTTCTAGAGTATCTTTAAAATAGACTTAGAGAAGAAAGTGTGAAAAAAGAGTACGGTTAAAGGAAAGAAAAATCGAAAGAAGAGAGAGGGAGAAAGAGAGAGAGAGAGAGAGAGAGAGAGAGAGAGAGAGAGAGAGAGAGAGAGAGAGAGCGAAAGAAAACAATGAGTCGAGCAGTGCTATAATTGCAGGTTTAGGATAAAAGGAAAAGTGAATATCTATACTCGTAAAGGGTCCGAGCGATTATTGTAAGATTGTTGTGGTGTAACAAGTAGAGAAATAAGTCAGAATATAACGGTGGAAAACGAACAAGTTAATATGCATATAATACTTGATTATCAACGATTAATTGTGAAACATTAATGGCAAATACTATGTTTGGCACAAGGTCAACAATTTTGGAGGAGGAGGAGGAGGAGGAGGAGGAACGTCGATTACATCAACTCCAATATTCAACTGGTCCTTATTTTAATTATTTTGAAAGGATTATTTTGCCCAGTATGCTAACAACTCTGTCAGGTCACTGCCTTCGTAGCAAAAAGTAATAGTAAGATCTCTTATGCCGCAACATATAAACTTACAGAAGTATTAAAAGACTCCAATAAATTCAATGTAAACATATCGTAAGCCAAATTCAATAAAACAAAATGTGATTTTATTAACACCACTAACATCTGGCCCCTAGACAAATGAAATGTTATATTTATACGCTACTGCGAACACCCACACTGAATCAATAGATTACAATGGATTATCGGCCAGTTAGTATAAGCTTAGTTTTCGACAACAGGAATAACTGTTCAGAAATGACAGAGAAATCAATCACGCCACTATCAAATGTATTAGAAATATAATGTCATATCATTTTATTGAAAGAAATTTCCACTTTTATGATGCAGGCAGACTAATTTCAAATCTTCATATGTTTATGAAAGATCATCTCTACAAACAGTACATATTTCAACCTATGCACACGTATATATACAGGAGGTTATGTAATCGACTATATAGCGGTTCATCTGAGGAACATACTACTTTTGCAAAAATCATTACCTACGAATATTCTAGCATCGATCAATGAGAATTGGCTTTCAACATACAAAAAGAAAAAAAGAAATAGTATTGCTTTATATTGGTCCGAGACTTTAGTTAACAATATGCTGGTCTCTAACAATATTTCAATTTTCTTAATGATTGTCTGAGAACCAATTTCATCCTATGCGATTATAGCGATCCGTACTAGTGTATATCAGACATTACATCATTGCAGTCGTATATATAAAGTAATAATTTTATATATTTAAAAATTTTACCAGTGATGTATATTGCTATTTGTGTGAGGTGCATGTCTTCATGTAATAATCAGTATAGTGATTAATCTAGAAATGTTAAGGATGTACATATATACGTGTTCACGTATACATGCACATATATCCATATATAGTCTTATAGTTATAGTTATATAATAGCATTAAGCTAAGACTTTAACATATTAATGCTATTATATTGGCAATTTAAAAATCGAATATTTACGCCTTTCAATTTTCTAAAAAGCTTTCTGAAGAAATAAATTGTGTGTGAATTATATAATGAATTCTAGACATGTATTATCGAGACGAACATTTTATGAAGAATTTTGAAATTCTAATTTATAGAATTTATCTACCAACATTGTAATTATCTACTAACATGCTTCACATTTCACTTCTACCCTTCTAAGGAATCGAGTAGAAGTATGTTTATATTTCTTACATATGGTTAACATACAGAAATAAATATTCTAGCCACTGGTATCCCTAGGTGCAGGTGTGGTTGTGTTAAGAAACTTGCTTTGGAACGCCTGGCTTAGGTTCAATACAACTGCCCGATAATTTGAACTGACGAATAAATTTTGAGTGAATTTAGCAGGCAGAAACTGAGGAAAGCTGTCGTACACACACACACACACACACACACACACACACACACACACACACACACACACACACACATATGTGTGGGTGGATGTGTTTATCAAAGGAGGAGACTGGACAAAATTGGGATATATTCTAATTCCATGGTTTACATAGGTTTGTAGGCCACTTTTTCCATATACGGAGTCGACACTGCCATTCTTGGTATGTATAGTATATAATTTGGAAATCTATCTTTTAATCGGTAACTTGAAGCTTGTCTCCCGTATTGGCGTGCAAATTAATGAAGAGAGTTGTAACACAAATGAGGTTTTGCGGATAATTTACGACATTTGATATTTGTATCTTCTTGCTAAATTCCACGCCTGTCGCAAATATGTAAACGAATGTCTTATAGTGGTCAAACTGATGAATAATTTAGATGTATGTGTCTTTAATAATTATGCGTATATGCAACCCAAATATTAATTCTGTTTAACATAGAAATAAATATAACTTTTAATTTACACCCCTTGAAATGATTTGTGTTATTTCCATTGAAATGAAAAAGAAAATTGTGTACATACGTGCACACATACACACACACTCGCACACAAGCAATCACGCACACTCACGATCGCATCCACACACGATCACACACACAAGTACACAGACACAGTGCGAAGTATGTGTCCACGTGTGTTTGTATATGTAACTCCATGCGTATGTACATTCTTCACATATGTATGTACCCAAACGACTGAATGAAGAAAAATAGCAGGTAACACATTTCATAAGAGTTATATCTATTTCATAACACCTTAGTGCAGATCCAGATTACTTGGAATTTCCGTGGCGTAGGAGATGTCAACCATATTTGATAAAACGGGCGCGTAATAAACTCGAGAATGCAATATGTGTGTGTGCGTGTGTGTATGTGAATGATGAGACCAATAATAATAATAATGATAATAACAATAATAATGATTTCATTTATTTGTCACGAGCAAAAGATGAGGGGGACAATACAGAGACAGAGATAAAGTGGTGGGGGTTTACATATAATGAAATGATAAAAAGAAAATTGTATACATGATATATACTGGAAAAGAAGAGACATGCATACCAAACAAAGATCTGCTATAGCCTCGGGCCAACCAAAGACTTGTGAGTGGATTTGGTAGACGGAAACTGAAAGAAGCCCGTCGTATGTATGTATATATATATGTATGTGTGTGTATATGTTTGTGTGTTTGTGTTTGTCCCCCCGACATCGCTTGACAACCGATTGGGGGGTATTTACGTCTCTGTAATTTAGCGGTTCGTCAAAAGAAACCGATAGAATAAGTACTAGGCTTACAAAGAATAAGTCCTGAGGTCGATTTGCTCGACTAAAGGCGGTGCTCCAGCATGGCCGCAGTGAAATGAGTGAAACATGTAAAAGAGTACAGGAGAAAGGGGGATAATACAGGAACGCCTCTAGGGATAATCGAGGAACCCCACTGTCCGAGATTTCCCTGAAACCCCATGAGTAAGTACCCTTCCCAATTCGTTCTCACCAACTCACAAGTCTACACTTAAACAGGTACACTCACTCTTGCCATTTTTGCAAATTTCACCCACCTTTCAATAAATTCACTCGAGGACAGCACTTCACTCTCCACTCTCAATTTCCTTTCAAGTGGAACTTGAAGAAGTCAATGAGAGCTCTACCAAAGATGAATGTAACTTTCCTCATGCCTTCCTGCCTTGTCCACCAAACAACTTCTCTCATCACAACCACTAGACAAAGGAGAACTGTCTTGCCTGCCCGATTGAAGGAGGGTGGCGGGACAGTTATTACTACAGACGCAGCCGAGAGACGGATCCATCCCTCACCTGACAGCAGCTGTTCGACATAACTCCACAAGTGAACAATGCCAGGACACTGAACGAGGGCATGCAGAACGGTTTCATCATTCTGCACACACCTCGAACAAGCTCGTCTGACAGCACATCTGTGTCTGTAGAGTCTGTCTCGAACCGATAGCACTGCGAGGCCAAGGACATCTAGAAATTATCCATGATAGTTCCCGACTGGAAAGTCCTACGGAATAGACTAGCCAGCTCGTTGTCGTCGGTTCCTAGAGTCTCCCCAAGAAGGTCGCCACACTTCCCCGCCACTAATCCTCTATAAATTTCTAAACCGGGACATCCACTGATTCCATTGCCCGATTGGTAGAGAGTTATGAGCGCCTGACGATATTTAGATGTCATGCGCCCAGTCTCGGTGTTTTCTTCATCCAGGACTGCAGTTTCGACAAGGAGACGAGCTGCGGAAAGACGAGCTTCACAAACAGAGCCCAACACACGCTCACCGTCCAGAAATCGTTGCAGGTGGCGTAATCTACGCGCGTGTCTTCGCATTAGGAACCACGGCACCAATTATCATAAAATACATAGAGCACTCAATGAACAAATGGCAGACAGTGCTACAGCTCCAAACAAAAGAGGGACTTGTGAAAACGAAAGCCATCCCCATTAGAAGAGGAATATTCCAGGGAGATACGCTCTCTCCACTCCTGTTCTGCCTGGCACTCACACCTTTAACAGAATTGCTAAATAGAACTGGATGTGGTTACAAATGCTATGGAAAAACAGTCAGCCACCTTCTATATATGGATGACCTAAAATTATATGCAAAAAACGACAAAGAGCTAGAAACACTACTACAGACAGTACACGTCTTTACCAAGGAAATAGAAATGAAATTCGGATTAGAAAAATGTGCCAAAGCAACCCTGAAAAGAGGAAAATTAGTTAAAAGTAGCAATATAACACTAGATAAAGCCAATGAAATAAGAGAACTAGACGAAAGCCAACCATATAAGTATTTAGGAGTCAATGAACTAGATAGGATACAACATACACAAATGAAAGAAAAAATAAAGAAAGAGTACTACAGACGAGTTAGATCAATACTAAAAACAGAGCTCAATGCTAAAAACAAGATAATGGGTATCAACACTTTAGCTGTCCCAGTTATAAGCTACAGCTACAACATCCTTAACTGGACACTAAACGAACTATGTAAAATAGACAGGAAAACAATGACAGGATATAGGATGCACCACCCAAAATCTGACATAGAAAGGCTATATATACAACGCACAGAAGGTGGCAGGGGTCTTATACAGCTAGAAAACTATTATAAAATAACCACCATAGGACTGCAAAAATACCTACTCCAGAAGCAAGGGAAACTAATACAAATAGCCACAAAACACGAGCAAAACAAAAAACTGTTTTCAGTATTTAAGGAAGCTGACAAATACAAACAAGAAATCAATCTACCTAACAAATACGAAGAAGAAGAAGAAGAAACAACAAAAGCTATAAAACAAATGAAATCCAAACTAAAACTAGAACAGCAACGGACCATGATAAAACGATGGCAAGAAAAGCCCCTACATGGTAAATACTGGGCTAAACTAAATGCGAAAGAAATAGACAGAGAAAAATCCCAGCAATGGCTGAGAAGCTCAGGACTCAAAGCAGAGACTGAAGGATTTTTAATTGCTGCACAAGACCAAAGCCTCCCCACCAGAAATTACCAAAAACACATAATGAAAAGAAATATAACAAGTAACTGTAGAATATGTGGAGATCGACAAGAAACAATAAATCATATTATCTCTGAATGCCCAGTCCTGGCTAAGAAGGAATATATTCACAGACACGACAGAGCTGGGACCTATATACACTGGAAGCTATGCCAACATTATGGAATAGCAACAGAAAAAAGATGGTATAAACACACGCCAGAAAAGGTCACAGAAAACGAGAAAGCAACCATACTCTGGGATATGCCAATACACACAGATAGAGAAATTAAGGCAAATAGACCAGATATAGTTGTCAAAGATCATGAAGGAAAAAAATGCCTTCTAATTGATGTTTCAATACCAGCAGATGACAACGTTTCTCTAAAAGAAATGGAAAAACTTTCAAAATACAAAGACCTGGAAATAGAGATAACTCGAATGTGGAATCTAAAAACAGAAACAATTCCTATCATAGTAGGTGCCTTAGGTATAATAAAAAAATATTCAGACAAATACATAACAAAAACACCAGGACTTACAAATATATATAACATACAGAAAATTGCACTACTGGGTACTGCACACATTCTACGCAAAACACTTTCAATACAGTAAACATAAGAGCACCACAGCAAACCACAGCACATACCCAAGGCGCACAGAGCTGCGCTCGGTAGTGAAGTGAAAGCACGTTATAAAAATAAAACTACTGAATAATAATAATAATAATAATAATAATAATAATAATAATAATAATAATAATAATAATAATAATAATAATAATAATAATAATATTAATAATAATAATAATGATATATATATATATATATATATATATATATATATATATGGGAGGCGCACAGCATGAGGTTACGACCATGAGGTTGTGAGTTCGAATCCCGGACCGGGCTGCGTGTTGTGTTCTTGAGCAAGACACTTTATTTCACGTTGTCCCAGTTTACTCAGCTGTAAAAATGACTTGCGACGCCACAGATGCCAAACTGTATCGGCCTTGGCCTTTCCCTTGGATAACATCGTTGGCGTGGAGAGGGGAGGCTGGTATGCATGGGCCGACAACTGGTCTTCCTTAAGCAACCTTGCCTGGAGTTGTGCCTCGGAGAGTAACTTTCTAGGTGCAATCCCATGGTCATTCGTGACCGGTGGGTGTCTGCGAAATATATAGGAACACATACATTCGTGTGGTGTGTGTACATGTGTATCCTTCAGGAGAAAATGAAGCAAGTGAAAGGGAGAAAATGCTACCGTTTGTGGATTGCTGCAAAAATGGTTATAATTATAAAAATGATAATAATCTTCTGTGAATAATTGGAATTTAAAATATTTAAAAGAAATATGAAAATATTTATGATTCAGCCAATAAAATTTAGCTGCAATCAAACTCATATAAATACATAGAATCATACTAAAAATCAACCAAACGACTTATGCTTATACATACACTTACACACACACACACACACACACACACACACACACATACACACACACACACACACACACACACACACACACACACACACAAACACATGAATATGTATATGTATATGTGCGTGTAGATATATGCATGTATGTATGTACATATGATTATGTACATATGTGTGTCCGTGGGAGTGTACGTTTATATGTGCAAAGAGTCACATAAACATGCGTACATATTATATACAAACACATTCAGATACACACAAATACATAGATATGTGCTTGTGTCCGTGCGTTTGCTTGTGGATGCAAATGTGTGTGAGTGTGTGCGACTGTTTCAACTTAATATAATTCAATTCATTTTCTAGAAGCAGAGAACATATTTAAAATCAAAACAACAGGAGGTGTTTATTCTCTGTGCATCTTCAAAAATAATTATTTTACTTTTCCTGCAATCATTCAAAACATTTAATTGAAGTTCATTATAATACCACACACTCATATACACACGCACACACAACCACCCACATAGACACACATTTAAATGCTTGTATGTGTATACATGTACACACACACACACACACACACACACACATATATATATATATATGCATGTATATGTGTGCATATATATGTATATATATATATATATATATATATATATATATATATATATATATATATATATATATATATATATATATATATGCATGTATATGTGTGCACATATATGTATGTATATATATATATATATATATATATATATATATATATATATATATGCGCACTACACTTATATGCATTCCTCTATTTTCTCTATGTAAATCTCTCTCTCTCTCTCTCTCTCTATATATATATACATATATATATATATATATATATATATATATATATATATATATATATATATATATATATATATATATATATACATATATGTAAATATATGTCTATATATATATATATATATATATATATATATATATATATGCGCACTACACTTATATGCATTCCTCTATTTTCTCTATGTATGTGCACGCGTACCCCCACATATGCATAGATATATAACTACACTCATGGAAGGAATTAAAAAACACAATACATAACAGTATAAAATGAAGGTAATATTACCGCAGGTTATTCTATTTTTATGAAGGTCGTAAATTCATTTATGTTCTTAAATTATTGAAAATTGTTTCCTAACTATTTCCCCAAGGAAAGTTATTTGTGAAATAGAAATCTACATACAACAAAAAATTCACCAACAATAATTGCCATTGATGCAGCCATGTAAATGAACAAGATATAAAACAGTACTGTTAAAATTATTTACTTTCAATAATTATATAGAAGCAGATGAGAGACAATTATATATTTACACCCCATATATATATATATATATATATATATATATATATATATATATATATATATATATATATATATATATATATATATACACACACACACACATATATACATACATATATAGAGATAGATAGATAGATAGATAGATCGATAAATGGATGTGTGTATGTTCGTGTGTGTGTATGTGTGTGTGTATAGGTACTTAGCTACATATATCTTCTTGCCAGGCATGCCTTTCTATCCTTATTCGACAATTCAGTTCGTTCAGATTAACCGTTTATAGCGTGTGCATCAGATACAACATATCTGATTTAATTCAGAATTATTGATATTCAATACTGGATAATAGATTCCAAATAAAATCCATTATGCAAACGCAAAGTTGTTAATCACGTGCTATTCCATTTGGTTTATCCATGAACATGCCAGAAGATGCGTCTTTTCGAGGCATATACTAGATTAACATAAATTTAACTACTCAGTTCCTTTTACAAAGTATATTTTAATCCTCTTGCTAAATAATAGTAATGCATGCATATTTACATGCCATTGCGGCCAATTGGCAAAATCATTTACGTTCTGATTTCATATTGTACCGAAATTGACTTTGCTTTTCATCAGTTTTGGGTCCCTGAGATAAGTGCAATTTGGACAGTAGGGCCAATTTAATCGACTAACGCTCCTCCCACAAAATTTCAGGCCTTGTGCCTAGAGTAGAAGGGGTTGTTATTCTTGTTATTATTATTATTTTTGGTTTTGATAATGCAGCGATCTGGCAGAATCATTAACATACCGGACAAAATGCTTTGTGGAATTTCGTCCGTTTTTTACGTTCTGAGTTCAAATTCCACTGACTTTGCTTTCATCCTTTTCAGGGCCAACAAAATAAGTATCGGTAATGTAGTGGGGGGGGGGGTCGATGTAATCGACTTTCCCCTTCTCCTCAAAAACTACTAGCCCTGTGCCAAAATTTGAAATCATTGTTATTACTGTTGTTATCATCACCATCCTTGTTATCTAATATTCTGATGTTGCAGATTGAAGATATCGTTTGTGCCGGGATTTGTGTTGTCTGCCAAGTCCCAGTATGCATGCATTTCCAAATAAAGATAAGGTATATCTAAAGTGTCCAGATGTTTCTAGAGGTTGAGTGTTATTGAACCCAATGCTGCGATGATAACAAGAAAAATCATTGTGTTTGATTCTCGGAGCTTCCACAAATCGGTGATCTCAGTTTTCAGATCTCCCTATTTGACGACGTATGCCCTTTCTTTCATACAACTTGTTGATCTGGCACTGTCACATCAATTATTAGGCACTCTTAGCTGTACCTCTTAAAAACTATTATATCCAGCTTTCGATGCTCTAACACCTTTTGTGTCTGGAAGTCAAAGTCCCGTTTTCATCCATAACCTTTTCTGGTGTAAGTTGGTACCAAACGCACATGACCTCATATACATACCACATGCACATTAACCAGTGAATGTTTACGGCTACCCTGTTGTATCTGCGTTTGTACTCTTTCTAAGCAATACTTTCACAAGTACTAACGATGTACTTTACGCTCTCGATCTTTTCCTAGACATTCTATAGTTTCGTTGCATTTGTGTGGTATATTTCTGTTTGCACTGAATTAGTATTCAATGCCTGGAAAGCGTTGATCAGGCTTTCACTCCCCATTTTAAGGACACCTTCGCTCAGTGACATCCATGATGCTTACTGGACGTTTAAGCTGTTAGTTTCGCCGTGGAATTGACCTTTAATTCTATGCGGAGTAGCTTTTCTTCTCTCTCGTTGGCTATTAATGATCAGAATCTATTTATACTCTCAACTCCATTATTCGCGAATCCCTCTGCCTTAGCAGCATAATGTAGAAGGTCCTTTTCGCTGATAACTAAATACTCTCACAAGTTTCTTGTTTCAATGCAGATGCACTCTTGTACGCTTATCAGGTTAAGTTCACCTTTACCCTTATTCATGTAAAGCCTGTGTACATTCGCTTTCGGATGGAGAGCACCATGCATTCTCATCGTCTTTCGGATAAGTCGATCAAATTGGTCAATCTCTGCTCCTATTCACTTCAGAATGAGTGCACTGTAGTGAACTACAACAACAGTTGATAACTGTCACAAGGTCCCTTGCATTGAGTATTGATTTCCAGAGAAGCTTATGGCGTTTCAAATATGCAAAAGTGAACTTGTCTTTTACTCTGAGTTACATATTGTCAATATATTGACCAACTCAAGGTTTCCAAGATACTTGTATCCACCATCATCCAGGTGTCCCATTCACACTCCGTTTGGCAATTCCTAGTCCCTGCAATCTCCTCTTTTCCACCATTTCAAAATGAGCAATACACATTTTGAAATCTCGAATTCCATTCCTATATCTTTGCTGCTCCTATGTACAGTCTTAACCAGCCACTCTATTTCAGTATCTATTTTGCGAACAGTTTTAAATCGTCTATGAAGAGATGTTGGTAGAAACTAGATGCATTCATCTTCAGCTTGTAGTGCACGTACATTTTGCGTAGACTTACAGAAAGTAGGATCAAAGCCATAAAAAATAGCAAAAAGTGAACTAGAATCCCCTTAATACATTTCTCCCTTGATTGTTACCTCGGCTAATAGCTGGTTGCTAAAGGAAAGACATTCCTTCCCCCATATACTGTACTTGATTAGTGCTTGCAAAATCTCAGCTACTCCACACGTGTGGATTGCGTCCAGAGTACACGAATGCGGCAACATGACATTAGCCATTTAGAAACTTCATCCCGAGCATGCACATGTTTTTTGGGTGGTAGCCTTTTCATTTCTTTATTACAAGGTTATCTTTAGTGCCAATGCTTCCTTTCCGGTATCCCTTTTGTTTTAATGGAACTAGAGTGTTTTCCACAAAGATCATTTGTTCTTGCGAGTATGATTATTATCGTTTAAATAAGAGGTTAAGACAAACAATGAGATGGTAATTGCTATCACCATCACCCTTCGGGTGATCATTCATCAACAATGTTGTCTTTCCATATAACATTATTCTGCTCGCGGTTATCATTGTCGAAATTTGGATTTCATTAAAGAAGATTCTATTCCGAATCATTCTTACATGAATCAGGAGCACATCGTCCATAATCTGGAACATACACAGCTGGTAACAAAGTTTTATTGTTATTTTTCCTGACACTTAAATGCTTTTCTGTTTACATCAGCAGAAACTTAATTTGCGAGCACGTTGCACATTTTGATGAGTAAAAGAACCCCGTCCACGTAGAGTCTGGGTTGTTCACTCTATAGAACTCTGAGGGTCTCCTGTCGGGCACGGTAGCCCCGGTGTCATGAAAATCCAGAGTTTTCCCACTCACACCGTTATCTGAATAGGTATTAATTATCATCATCGTAACGAGTGAAAGTGACATTCTTCTGCGTTTGCTCCCTGAATGTGTTTAATTGAAATTTTTATGTAAAGGATTACCCTAGTTACCATACTAGCTCTATTTTGCTTGCTCGGCAACACTTAGGAACGCCATGTCAATCAAGTGCAACATGCTGCAGGACTCCCATAGGTCCAGTGGTTGCGCCGGCCTATGCGTTGTTCACAAGATGAGACGCCTACAGAAGTTCACATGAATAGCTGAATCCTCCTCCTCTTCCTCCTCCTCTTCCACCACCTCCTCCTCCTCCTCCTAATAATAATAATCATCATCATCATCATCATCATCATCACCACTATTATTATCACTACTGTTATTATTAGGCTTGGCTTTTGCTTTGTATATGGCCCCAAGTCTCATCCAAACGCATCAAGGAACAACAAATTAGAAGTTCAAGTCGATGTTATGTTTAGGAGGCAATATGTTTCTGTCACACACTAGAGAATGTCTGTCCAAACATAAATAAATTTGAAGTATGTTTTGAAAGTAATTTGATTAGAAGATGATGGTCTGATGTTATGATGGCAGTAAACGGAGTTTGCTATTATGTATATTTCAAAGCAATTTGGCACTCGTTACAGATTTGGGGTATTACATAGACAATATTTTACGTTGGATATGAGAGGTGCCCCAGAGAACTAATTTTTGAATTTCCATTTTTGGATTTCCAGGTATCTATGACAATAGGTCTGCTTAGTCTTGAGGTTCCATATTTTGCCAATTTCTATTTCAAGATCTTTCTACTTGTTCGGTTGTTGATAGGTCTTGACAGATACATTTATGTCGATTGGGACAGTCATATAAATGAAGCGGCATGATTTTTGTCTGAACTCTTTCAATATAATGCCTGGCCTATTTGCTTCTATATTTCTGTCAGTTTGAATAGTGAAGTTCCAGAAGAGTGAGATGTGATCATTGTCAAGCACCGGAGGTGGTTTGTGCTCCTACAATTTTTTATCAGGAAACAGGGCCAAGTCTTTGTAAATTAGCCAGTGAATATATTGTGCTACTCTAACTTGCCTGTTGAGATACACTGTAGGCGCAAGAATGTTGCACATGGAGACACCATGATTGATAGTTTCATTTTGTTGATTATATACACGACATGTTGGGTTACTGCCGTTCTTTAAGATGTTGGTGTGGTAGCTTCTTGTAGGCATTGATCTTGGGCTGCTATGAAAAACCCAGCTGCCTCTGATTTTTAGCCAGAAGACACTAATCATTGTTGGGTAGGTGCCTTGTCATCAACAGCATCATTAGTAAGAATATCTAAGGCAGCCGTTTTAGCAAGGGTTTTCATACGCTCAGCTTTTTCTGTGCTTGTTTCCAGTACGTCTAATTCTGGCATGTGAGTATTTGGAATTCACTTAGATATTTCTTTGTTTTGTTACTGAGTATGAGGCTTTCTTCTTTTCATGCCTCAAGACAAAATTCCTTTGAAAAGTGACCGTTAAACAAAGGGAAATTACTGTGTGGTTGACTGTTATTAAGACAAAAGAGCTATAGACATCTAAGTAAGGGGAGGGGGTAAAGTTAAGGGAGTAGAAAAGTCTATAGTGTTCGCGTAAGGGGACCAATCCGTACATTCGGTTATATGTATATAGTAAACCACCCTCGCTTGATAATGTGTGTGTTCCAAGCGATCGGGGTTTAGTATATATATATATATATATATATATATATATATATATATATATATATATATATATATATATATATATATATATATATATATATATATATATATATATATAGGTGAATGTACGGATAACATTGTTGAAAAAAATAAGCATTCTTGTATTTTATATTATTCAATTGATTTTTAATGATAATTTTAATCGATACCTTATTTAACACTAAATTATTTACAAGTAAGTGTACCATTTTAGCCTTAAATACGACTTCGATTTGATTAGGGTTGAAATATTTTCGATTAATACTGTTTTATGCGATAAATACCTAGTGTTTTTATTTTAATTTCTATGTTTATACAATATCGTTAATGTTTCTTTATTATGATTTAAGTTATATAAAGTTTAAACATTCATTCATAATAATGTTTTCATTCATATTTTTATTTCTATTCCTATTCTTTACGAAATAGTTTCACTAGACTTCTTTTAAATAAACATTTTTAGTCTTAAATAATCTAGCTTAAACTATTGCATCGTTTAAAATATGTGCTAATACTATCTTTATTATTTTAACCTTGAACTTCGTTCAAATTTTATTTTAAATGAAAAAAATTATTTAATTTGTTTTTTGCATATCATATACCTGTTAGCTTATATTATAATGGACGTAGGGTTGATTATGGAATGTTATTATTTTAATATTTTTAATAATAATTTTCTATCTTTATATAAGTATTTTATATACATTCATGCGTGTGTGTGTGTGGGGGGGGGTGTATGTGTGTGTGTGTGTGTATGTATGTATGTATGTAAATGGTTCCGGATTCTACAAAAAAATACCAAAATTTGGAGTCAAGTTGAGAAAATCACTTATGTAATGTATTAATTTAACGCTTAGGAAAAGTAAAAGAAGCTTCGAAGTTTAGAGGCTACGCTGTTTTACAGAAAGGAATGAGGAAAGAAAATAGATAGAGAGGGAAAGCTAGAGAAAAGGGAACAGAGGAGAAAAGAACCTGTCTGTATTAACGTTTGTGCACATTAAATTGATCGGAAGGAAGGAAGTAGTTGGAGAAATGGGCGGCAAGGGAAACAATAGTAACCAGGCTTAAACCATTGATTGCGGAACAAGTGAAGCCGTTGTCAGACTATCGATATAAAAGTATAAAGTTAGTGTACTATGGAAATCATTGTCAGAAATTGATCATAATCCAAATCAATTTTCCGTCAGTTGGATATAACGATGAAGTAGCTCCAAAATCATTGTCAACGCTTTTGTTAAACTGGAATGCCAAAATAAGCAGGATAGATATAACAATTGAGCCGAGGGCATGGACTGGCTTGAGATTCAAGAAAAAAGTGAAAGATGACTACTAATATTATAATTTGAAAACCCTCACTAAATTAACATAGTTTTCAGTCCCAACTCATAGCATCCCGAGGAACAACGTAGGCTTCCTACGTTGCTATGTCTCGCTAGCGAAACTCCTTAACATGCTGGTTTCATTCTCGTATCTCAAAAGTTCATGTCACGTTTCAATAAATCCTTAACCAGAAACTAACCTGGATCACATATCCCGGCATTGTATTGATGATTTCAAAATGGAAAATAATCTATATGCACCGAACATTAGGAACAATATTTACCTCGACAAATTGAAAGATCGAGTGGTTGCTGTTCTACTTGAGGCTACAACAGAGGACATTTTATAACATTCAACTAGCTAGGAGACTTCACAAATCAGCTAGGGAAAAGAATTGAATAATTAGAAATAAAGCATGTGTCACCAATGACATCTGTGAGTTATATGTTACTTGGTTGGACCTAATGACGATCGAATTAGCAAATCCTGAAAGACGCAGCATAAATTAAGTTGATCAAGATGAAAATCAAGGAACACACAGAGAAGCGGAAATCAAACCAATGAGATATTTCTGAGTAACATCCAGAAAAGAGGGAAATATAGCACAGCTGCTGAAACGTGAATAAGTAGGACTCATCAAAAGATTCACCGCTATCTCTAAAAAGATTTGTGAAGGGAAGCGGCAGTCGAAATAAAGCATACTCTCTTTGGTGACATCCCTACCAATTTTCAGAATATGTAACCCTGACCTGTCAGCTCTCTTAAGTAATGCTGTCTCTTCTCCTAGATTAGATAAAATGCAGAATGAAAGAAATCCTCACAGAAGAGTAAGTATAATTCCGATCAAAAATGGATGCCATAGAAGGGATATTCAACATCAGACTGCTGATTGTGGAACAACTCCTACACATTATACTTCTATCCACACAAAACATAAATATTAGTTTCGCACTGCAAAAGTTGTGGAAGTTCAATAGTAAAAGGATTTCCATCCATATCATTGAAGCACAAGTACAAATATTGGAACAGAACAGTTCTTCTGACTTTCAACATCTTTATGATAGCAATGATAGTTCGATATGTGCCTCTCGATTTCAAAGAGATTTTCGACAACACGCTGGAAAAATTAATGCACATGTTACCATATCGTACATTATTTTATTTCAATTGAAAGACGGATCCTTTGCAGCCTACGTTTTAGTGAGAATGTCCACATATTTGGAAGCAGCAAAGATCTTCTAGAACTCACATTCAGAGGGGAGCGTGTATCAGAGTCGTACGGAAGAGAAATCAATTCAGATCAGTATAAAGTTTTCAACAACTGTAACACTTATAACGAGAGCAAAAAGTATCATGCAAAATGGTATGCAAGTCACAGATGTGCGTAAATGAAATATCTTAGATTCCCTTTCAGAAAAAAGGACAGCTGAACAAGTATCATAAAAGACATGATCTAGACTCATATACCCCGTTCTAGAGAGAAATGAGCTCTAGTACTTACAAGACAATATTTTTTTAAATTGGGCAAATTTCTGATGGCTTCAACATTTTTGTATAGATACATTAGGTCGTCAAGTATAAAATTTGTTGTAAGGTATATGGTAAACTTTGACAGCTGCCCATTTTGTGCAATTATATTTTGACAATCTTTATTTTTTGTTAGAAAGCTGACACATATTTCTTTATTCTAACTCATTTTGCGATTTATAAAGTATTTATAAATCGTTTTTTTTGCTATTTTTGTTTAGAGATAGATAAGTCGGAAATTCGTAAAGTTTTGAAATATGAGTTCTTTCTTGGAAATACATCATCACAGACAACTCGGAATATTAATGGAGTATTTCATTCTAGTATTATTACATAGCAGACAGTATCAAATTGGTTTGCAAAATTTCGTTCTGGTAACTTTAACCTCACAAATGAGCAACGCGGTCGACCAGAAACAAAAGTGGATAATGATGAACTGAAAGCCACCGTCGAGTCAGATCCATTTCAAAGTGCCCGTGAATTATCGGTGTTGTTTGGTGTTAGCAAGCAAATATATTGACTCACCTAGTTTAAATCGGTAAAGTGAAAAATTTGGTTACGTTGGTTCCGCATGAAATCAAGGAAAGTCAGAAACAGCAACTTTTGGAAGTCTACATTGTTACTTTCTCATCACACAAATGAATCATTTTTGAATTGAATTGTAACATGTGATGCGAAAGGGATCTAATACAACAACCGTAAACGCTCAGCATAATGGTTGGACAAAGGCGAGCCACCAAAACAGTCGAAAAAGCAAAATTCATCATAAGAAGCTTATGGTGTGTGTTTGGTGGTCTGGCGCAGGTGTGATCCATTATGATTTCATTAAATATGGCTCATCATCACAGCTGAAGTATACTTCAGCCAACAGAACAAGACGATGCAAAAACTTACAAAAAACAGCCTAGATTAATCAGCAGATCCACTTCTATTTTATTGCAAGACAACGCCAGACCACACATCGGAAAATGACATTGGCGAAACTATAGGAGCCGGAGTTGGAACTTCTCCTTCATCCACCATACACACCTGATCTCATCCCCACTGACTGCCACTTTTTCCAGAATTTGGATAACTTTTTGATTGGAAAAAATAAATTCCGACGATGCTATAAAACAGGCCTTCCAAGATTTTATTGACTCTAGATTGCAAGGCTTTTACAATTCCGGGCTGGACAAGCTACCACTGAAATGGCTAAAGTGTATTGACAATATGGATGTATAATTTGATGAATAAACCTATTCTTTGTATTTATAAAATATTAGCAAAGTTTTTTTTTTCTTTTCTACAAATTTCATACTGACGACCTAATACAAGAATGAGCGTCATCGCTAAAATGGATATAAGTGTTCGACTACTAGTGCTTTATCTACATACGGTTTATTATTATCCAGAGCACATGCCACACAAAATGTTTTGTAGGCGAAACTTTTCCATATCTCATTGAAACAAGTGTTCGTTTAGTACGGAAAAGTATTCTGACACCAAAGAACAAGTATATAAGGAAAAGCGTGTGGTAGCGGATAGGCATCAGAGGTGATCAATGTCAACACGAATATCCCCATATATTGGCGTCACAACTTCTAAGAAAGGAAAACGTAGTTCGTGTTTCACGAAAGAGTATAAAAACAAGTATACTTTAGTACGGTATGCCTAATATTACCATAAGTAACATTATTTTAGGATATACTAGCAAGCGCAGAGGCGCGGTCTACTTGTTAGGCTTTCCAATGTTGCGAAGCGGTAAATGTTTAGACAATCCTACCATTCTCAAGATTAATTCTCTTGTATACAAACTATTTTTCTTTCACTATAAATACTTTATCAATATCCTTTACACTTTCAAATTAATTTCCTCGCTTATAAGACTGTAGACATTCCGCAAAATGAACAGACAACATCAATTTCCATACGTCTAACGTTTCATCTGTTTTCCTTTCATACCTTTCCAAAATATTCGTTTCTAAATATGCTTTTTATATCTTTCTTTCGGAGTGTTTTCTTTTTCTCAGTGGGAGTTCATATTAATAATCACTATATGCTTTCAAGACTATTTTCTAAAATTATACCTGCTCTGCAGGGAAATCTGGCTTTACGCATATTACAAAACAAATCAAAGAGGTGATATTTCTCTTATCTATTGAGGTTCTTCTAACAGAAATGCCACTGTTATCAATAGTAGGTGAAGTGCTAAACATCGTTCATTGTTGCTCTCCTTTTTTGCATTTACCTCTGCCTTCATCTTCTTCTTTTTCTTCTTCTTCTTCTTCTTCTTCTTCTTCTTCTTCTTCTTCTTCTTATTATTATTATTATTATTATTATTATTATTATTATTATTATTATTATTATTATTATTATTATTATTATCATTATTATCATTATCATTATGAATATCAGGCGGCGAACTGGCCGAAACGTTAGCATGACGGGCGAAATACTGAGCGTTATTTTGTCTGTCGCTACGTTCTGATTTCAAATTCCACCGAGGTCGACTTTGCCTTTCATCGTTTCGGGGTCGGTTAAATAAGTACAAGTTGAGTACTGGAGTCGGTGTAATCGACTTAATCACATCTCCCAAATTTCAGGCCTTGTGCCTATAATAAAAAGGGTTATTATTATCATTGTTATTATTATTATTCGAACTCTGCTGAGGTCGACTATACTTTTTATTCTTTCGAGGTTAATATATTAAGTACCGATGTTACACTGGGGTCGATGTAATCGACTAGCACCCTCCCCCAAATTTCATACCTTATGTCTTTAGAAGAAAGGATTATTATTGATATTATTTTAGTTTGGTTCAGGGTCGGTCTTATTCCTAGTAAGAATTATGTGGATAGCGGGTTACTACACGTAACCTTTTGTATCCATAATTTTTCAGCAATTCTTCAAGTACTTAGACCTCTCCTGATAATCCTAGCCCTACCTAAGAGACAAACTTTCCGAAGGAGCTCTACCGGGCATTCTATTTCAATCTCCTTCAGTTACTTGTCTATATCTTGTCTTATTATTCCCAGCACACCAACCATTATGGGCATGATCTTAACTATTCGCATGCTCCAAATTCTTTCTATTTCAAATTGTAATGGATTCTTTTTTCTGTTTTCTTCCTCTTTCTTTACGATCTGGAATCGAACGGGATCGATAAGTAAGCAACTTCGCTTTTCATTAGCTATAATCTTTATACCTAATCCATTATTTTTTAACTTCTTGTCCGTTAGAATAGAACAGTCCCACAACAGCTTACATTTCTCTGCCTCAAGTACTCTTTCGACTCGATGATTGTACCATGTGTCTCCAGCCTCAAATCACCATTTCTGTCATACGTTATAAATTTTACAAGTTGTTGGTGCCTCAATTTCTTATATTCTTCCTGTGCCAGATTGGGTCATTTTACCACAAAGCGTGCCACTGTTTCGTTCCAAGTTCCACAGGCTCTACATTTTTCTAACACATTCTCTTCATATATATATTTTTCTCAACTTGTTTCTTTTCATCGCTTGATCTTGGACTGCCAAAATTAGGCGCTCTGTTTCTTTTTTTGTCTCTTTTTTAACCAAGCCCACGAATTTGTTCCACATACGTCTTCAGAGTCTCTCCAAAATTAGCCGTTTTATTATTTTTATTAGTATCATACGGAAACTCACAGCTTATTTTGCTGGGTATAATGGAAAGTGTCAACTGTCCGCCACCAACAGAGTAAGGTGACACTTTTTCACTGGTCGTGCTTGAAGAACCCTGCGAAAACTTTTACAGTTACAAGCAATACTGATTTTTGTAGGTGCTCTACCTTCACACTTGCACTAATCTTTTCAATCATGCTGGTAGTTGAGTGCTGATACTTCCAAGTGCATCAATTACTATTGGAATCACGCCTACTCTCTTCATTGACCACAACCATCGTAATTCCCACTTCAAATCGTCATAGTTGTTTATTTTTTTGTTCTTTCACATTGATCCATGTACTTTCTTTTTTATTCACCACATCAATGTCCGTTTCCCGATATCTAGTCGGGTGATCGCACTGGACCATTGTATCACATAGGGTTTTGCAATTCTCATTTACGGTGATTCCATCTGGAGTTTGTTTATAACAACCACGTCTTTGCTCTATATAGGCTGTGATTTCCACAGAAATCTCAATGCATCATTCTTGCCATATTGTCATGGTGTATTTTGTATTCACGTTGCGCCAATTTCGGGCATTCGCTAACGATATGCCATGCTCTTTCAACCTCTCACCACACATTCTGCATTTGTCGCTATCGGTAGTGTTCTCTATTCTGCACTTCATGTAATTATTCTTTAATCCTTGTTTCTGCATATATGAGTGTTTTTATCTCTATCTTCAGACAACTTAATCTCATTCATAGCCACCGGTACTCTATATCTCTCTTGACGTTCACATCTCTTTAAACTGACCGTACATTTTCTTTTCTTTCCATAGTTTTGTGCACGAATGCTATACATTCGGAATCAAGGTTCTTGATACCGGGTCACAAAGAGGTTCATCAACAGTTTCATACAATTCTTGCTATGCTCAATAAGTTATATTTCTGAATTAGTGCAAATCTTGTAATTCCACCAATCTCAGTAAAGGAGCTGTCAAGAATGTTGGTGGCAGTACCTAGAATACCTATAACATCTAGGATTACATTTGTAGAAACCCTGTGGGGAGAGAATAATAATCCTTTCTGCTAAAGGCACAAGGCCTCAATTTTAGGAGGGGTGGAGAATAAAAATAATCCTTTCTGTTAAAGGCACAAGGACGGAATTTTTTGGGAGGCGAGAGAGAATAATAATAATTCTTTATGCTAAAGGCATAAGGCCTCAAATTTGGGTGTTGGGGAGAATCATAATAATCCTTTCTGCTAAAGGCACCAGGCCTGAAAGTTAGTAGCGGTCTGGAAAAATAATAATCTTTTCTGCTAAAGGCACAAGTCTGAATTTTTTTGGGGGGGAGAGAGAATAATAATAATCCTTTCTGCTAAAGGCACGATGCCTGAAATTATCTTGGGAGTGGAAAGAGAATAATAATAATCGTTTCTGCTAAAGGCACAAGGCCTGAAATTTGGGGGTGGGGGAAAATAATAATAATCGTTTCTGTTACAGGCACAAGGCCAGAAATTTGGCAGTGGGGCGAATAATAATCCTTTCTTCTGAAGGCACAAGGCTTGATATTTAGCAGGGGAAGAATAATAATACTCTATTCTGTTAAAGGCACAAGTCCTGCAATTTTTTGGGTGGGGAGAGAGAATAATAATAATTCTTTCTGCTAAAGGCACAAGGCCTGAAATTTGGGAGGGAGAGAATAATAATAATCCTTTCTGTTAAAGGCAAAAGGCCTGAAATTTTTTGGGGGAGAGAATAATAATAATCCTTTCTGCGAAAGGCACAATGCCTGAAATTTAGGGTGGGGGGGAGAATAATAGTAATCCTTTCTGCTAAAGGCACAAGACCTGGAATTTGGGGGTGGGGTAGAATAATAATAATTGTTTCTGTTACAGGCACAAGGCCTGAAATTTGGGTTTGGGGAGAATGATAATAATCTTTTCTGTTAAAGACACAAGGACTAAAATTTGGGAATGGGGAAAATAATAATAATCCATTCTGCTAAAGGCATAAGGTCTGAAATTTGGGGGTGGAGAAAATAATAATAATCCTTTCAGCTAAAGGCACAAGTCCTGAAATTTAGGAGGGGTGGAGAATAATAATCCTTTCTGTTAAAAACACAAGGGCTGAAATTTTTTCAGAAGGAGAGAGAATAATAATAATCCTTCCTACTCGAGGCACAAGGCCTCAAATTTGGAAGGGGTGGAGAATAATAATAATCATTTCTGCTAAAGGCACAAGGCCAGAAATTATGGCGTGGGCGAGAATAATAATGATCCTATCTGCTAAAGGCACAAGGCCTGAAATTTGGGGGTGGGGGAGAATAGTAATAATCGTTTCGGCTAAAGGCACAAGGCCTGAAATTTTATGGGCGGGGAGAGAGAATAATAATTATCCTTGCTGCTAAAGGCACAAGGCCTGGAATTTGGGGGTGGGGTAAGGCCTGAAATTTGGGAGGGGTGGAGAATAATAATAATTCTTTCTGTTACAGGCACAAAGCCTGAAATTATTTTGGGAGTGAAGAGAGAATAATAATAATCCTTTCTGATAAAGGCACAAGGCCTGAAATTTGGGGGTGGGGGAAAATAATAATAATCGTTTCTGTTACGGGCACAAGGCCAGAAATTTGAGAGTGAGGAGAATAATAATAATCCTTTCTGCCAAAGGCACAATGCCTCAAATTTAGGAGGTGTGGAGAATAGTAATAATCCTTTCTGTTAAAGGCGCAAGGCCTGAAATTTTTTCAGAGGGAGAGAGAATAATAATAATCCTTCCTACTCGAGGCACAAGGCCTCAAATTTGGGGATGGGGGACAATCATAATAATCCTTTCTGCTAAAGGCATAAGGTCCGAAATTTAGGGGGCGGGTGAGAATAATAATAATAATCCTTTCTGCTAAAGGCACAAATTTCAGGCCTTGTGCCTTCAGCAGAAAGAATTATTATTATTCTCCACCACACCCAAATCTCAGGCCTTGTGCCTTTAGCAGAAACTATTATTATTATTCTCTCTCCCCACCCAAAAATTTCAGGACTTGTGCCTTTAACAGAAACGATTATTATTATTCTCCCACACCTCCAAATTCCAGGCCTTGTGCCTTTAGCAGAAAGGATTATCATTCACCCCACTTCCAAATTTCAGGCCTTGTGCCTTTAGCAGAAAGGATTATTATTATTCTCACCCCCCCCCCTAAATTTCAGGGCTTGTGCCATTAGCAGAAACGATTATTAATGTTCTCTCCCCCCAAAAATCTCAGGCCTTGTGCATTTAGCAGAAACGATTATGATTATTCTCCCCCACCCACTAATTTCAGGCCTTGTGCCTTTAGCAGAAAGGATTATTATTATCCCCCCCCCCCAAAAAAAAAACATTTCAGGCCTTGTGCCTTTAACAGAAACGATATTATTATTCTTCACCCCTACTAAATTTCGGGCCTTATGCCTTTAGCAGAAAGGATTATTATGATTGTCCCCCACCCCCAAATTTGAGGCCTTGTGCCTCGAGCAGGAAGGATTATTATTATTCTCTCTCTTATTTTGGCGTGGGGAGACAGAATAATAATAATCGTTTCTGCTAAAGCCCAAGGCCTGAAATTTGGCAGCGGGGAGAATAATAATTCCTTCTGCTCAAGGCACAAGGCCTGAAATTTAGGGGGGGGGAGAATAATAATTCTTTCTGCTAAAAGCACAAGGCCTGAAATTTATGGTGGGGGGGAGAATAATAATAATCCTTTCTGCTAAAGGACCAGGCCTGAAATTTATAGGGGGGGGGGAGAATAATAATAATCCTTTCTGCTAAGGGCACAAGGCCTGAAATTTATGGGGGGGGGGGGGGGGAGAATAATAATAATCCTTTCTGCTAAAGGCACAAGGCCTGAAATTTATGGGGGGGGGGAGAATAATAATAATCCTTTCTGTTAAAGGCCCAAGCCCTGAAATTTTGGGTGGGGGAGAATAGTAATAATCGGTTCTGCTAACGGCACAAGACCTGAAATTTGGAGTTGGGGGAAAATAATAACAATAATCGTTTCTGCTAAAGACACAAGACCTGAAATTTTGTAGTGGGGAGAATAATAATAATAATTCTCTCTGTTAAAGGCACAAGGACTGAAATTTAGTAGGGTTCGGGGGGAATAATAATACATTCTGCTAAATGCAGAATGCCTGAAATTTGGGAGTGCATAGAATAATAATAATCCTTTCTGCTAAAGACACAAGGCCTGAAATTTGGGGGTGGGGAAGAATAATAATAATCCTTTCTGCTAAAGGCACAAGGCCTGACATTTTTTTGGTGGGGAGAGAGAATAATAATAATCATTTCTGCTAAAGGCACAAAGCCTGAAATTTGGAAGTGGGGGAGAATAATAATAATCCTTTCTTCTAAAAGCACAAGGCCTGAAATTTTGGGTTGGAGGGAGAATAATAATAATCCTTTCTGCTAAATCACAAGGACTGATATTTGGGAGCGGGGTGAGAATAATAATAATCCTTTCTGCTAAAGGCGCAAGGCCGAAAATTTGGGGGTGGGAGAGAATAATAATAATCCTTCACAGTTGCCTTATTTTCCAAGACAAGTCCATGTATTTTCGTATTTTCTCCTGTTCTTTGACCCCTATAATCATGACTGCAGATATATCCATATCTATGCTGGTGCACTCCTTTTTCATTTTTTCGAGAACCATAGAATCTGCTCGCCTGCCATGAATTTAGTGATTGGTCTCTACATTTAAATCCAATATAATCTTGTATTTATGTTTTCTTAATATACTTTGTTGCTGATGTTCTTACTTTCTGGAGCATATCTAGAAAGTATGCTCAACAAGTTGCACAACATACAAATATACTTCAATCTTAGCTTCTATCGTGCTTATCTTAGCTTGGTGTATTTCGAAATTCCTTTTCTATTCCCACTTTATGATAGTATTAGGTGTTCGCCATCATATTGTTTTACTTGCTATCACTTTTTGTTTGCATACAACACTCCCAACCGTAGATATAAATTGTTTCAAAAAATGATTTTGTTTTCATCTTACTTTGCTTTTACGTTCATTCGCCTTTGTCACTGGTTGTCTGATTCGCAAGATATATCTCTAAGGTTTATTTTTATAAGCTATATCTTCCTCCAGCCCATCATCCCCATCTTCCTTGTTATCGTCAGCGTAATCGTGTTTATCATTGTTGTTTTTTCTTTTGCAATACCTACTTAGCATTCATACATTTCTTGTGCATATAATCTTCTCATGTCAGATTTTGGGTAGTGTTTTCTAAATTCTTACACCACATGTTTTTTCTGTGCTTGTTGAAAATAGAGAATTGTATTTCTGTTTAGCTATGTTTATTATTATTACTTTTTTTCTACGATAATTGCTTCGAAATTCTACAAATATAATAGGGTTTATTTGCTTATGCATAAAATTATGTATTAGTTGTAGACTTATTCATCCCGATTAAACATTTATGGCAGTGTATCGCAAATATTGTCAGCATTTTCTGGTGGTTTTCCCTCTTGTTCTTGGTAATACGCTTGCATCTAGTTAAGATTATTTAACTATTGCGTATTACGGTTAAAGCTAGAAAGTTGATGTCTTCATATTTTTATTTACTTCTTTTATAAGCATTAACCTAATGCGACTAAAAATTCTTTTATTTGCTTAAGTTGTATTTTGTTTTCTATTTTCTTTAATTAATATTTGTAAGTCTAGTTCCATGTAATTATTTTATTTTTTGATTCCCTTATCACATATAATATTACTGTCTTGAATTAATTCTGTGTTCTTCAAATTTGCCTCGGTGCATTTTAAAACTCCGAATCTTATATTAATTCAACTTGCAAATCTCTTTAAAGTTTGTACCAGTTAGTATTGATATTGTCTTCATTATTCATAGTTTGCAAAAGTCATGAAGAATCACAAATCTTGAAACAAGTACATGAATACTTCCATGTATATTCCTGGACAAAATGGATAGCATTTTTCAGGTTTCCCGAAGATGTGCATGCAAAACAAAAATGTTGATGCTAATTAGAAGTTTGAAAAGAAAATATGAAAAGAGGTGTTCGATTTAAACAAAGATATTGAAGATTAAAGAGAATGTTAATTTTACCAAAAATATTCAACATTAACGAAATATATGTGAAAACTACCTAACAATATTTAACATTTCTAGTTCTTTAATTTTCCTAAGCTCACATATTGAGCTGTCAGTATTGTAAAATATTGAACGAGATGAAATCCAATATGTTTTCTAAATATTTACAGATTTGTTTCAAAAACTCGCCTAGCAGTATTTCGTTTCCCTTTTATTGCAACCGGGTCGACTTTTCCATTCATCCATTTTGGGTCGATAAAATAAGTGCTAGTTGAGCATTAAAGATGATCCAATCGACTTAGCCAGTCTCTCAAGATTACTGGGCTTGTGTAAAAATTTGAAACCAATATTATTTTCTTATTTTTGATAATATAATGCAAATCACATTCATTGTAAA
The DNA here is from genome assembly GCF_046866305.1 of Octopus bimaculoides. NCBI lineage: Eukaryota > Metazoa > Mollusca > Cephalopoda > Octopoda > Octopodidae > Octopus > Octopus bimaculoides. The sequence continues at coordinate 28,279,382 of NC_142930.1, read as the reverse complement.
ATTTTATGCAAAGCTTGATATAGAAAATATATTTAATGAACAAAAAAATATCTCATGAGGCATTGATAAGAAGTTATTCTTCCTTATGACAAGTAAAATGAATAAATAAATTAATAAGTACACATTTTAATATATGTACTTAAATGTACATCGAAAATTCTCCTTGGGGTACATGTTTTATCACCCTCCGTAGGTGCTAAATGTAGAAATATACATATATTGAACATATAACGAATATATATATATATATATATATTTCGTATGTGTATTTCGTGTGCAAGATTCTTGATGTGGATACGTGTGTTGAAAGAAATACAATTAAACCTTGGGAGAGGCATTATGCCGGTAATAAACACACGCACTGGTTCAGTCCTTTACTAATTTATATAGTTTTTTGTTAAATTATTTCATTGCACTCTTGCAATCTCTTCAATAACTTGTCTCTCCACTCCCATTTATTTTGAATAAATAAATGGGAGTGGAGAGACAAGTTACTGACGAGATTGCAAGAGTGCAATGACATAATTTAACAAAGAACTATATACATTAATAGAGGACTGAACCAGTGCGTGTGTTTATTACCGGCATAATGCCTCTCCCAAGGTTTAATTGTACATATATATATATATATATATATATATATATATATATATATATATATATATATATATATATATATATATATATGTATGTATGTATGTATATGTATATATATATATATATATATATATATATATATATATATATATATATATATATATATATATATATATATATATATATATATATATATATATATATATATCAAGAGAGAGAGGGAGAGGAAGAGACAGACAGACAGATGCATGTATGTGTGATGTATGTATGAATATACGTGTTTATGTATATGTTTGCTATTCCGGTAAAATAATTATGACAACAAACGTTCATAATGATAATACAATTAATAGTTTCGAATTTTAGCACAAGACCAACAATATTATTGGTAGAGATTAGCCAATTACATCGACTCCAGTGTAAAACTGGTACGCATTTGAGCCAACTCGATTGTAGGAAAACTAGTCAACCTCGGTGCTGTATAGTAATAATAATAATAACAATAATAATAATAATAATAATAATAATAATAATAATAACAATAATAATAATAATAATAATAATAATAATAACAATAATAATAATAATAATGATAATAATAATAATAAATGCCCGGATGCGGTACCAGATGCAGTTCCGGTCTCACCCGGATACATTGCCGCTCTCACGTTTTTCCTCATTTTGTAACCAACTCCCATCTTCCTCAGAATAATGGAGAGTTATAACATATTAACAATATTTTCTTCCTCATCATCATCACCACCACCACCTCCACCACCACCACCATCATCATCATCATGGAGTGTGGATAGCTTCTGTGTTCTTGGAGTTGGTAAACATTTTAAGCATAGATACTTTCATGCAAAACATTGAATGTAGGTTAAAAGGACATATAATTGGTGTGGATAATACAAGAATTTCAAAGCCTTTCTTCTATGTAAAACTAGACTCCCTTGACTTACTTCCTTATTATCCTAAGTTAAAATGCGGAAATGGCCTTCAACCAGATCAGAAAAAAGTTATATTCATGTAGTAAGTTGGAAAAGAACTGCAGTTGATGGAATACCATGGAACAAATATATATTCAATGCGTATATATAAGTCTTTGAAGAGAATCGCATTAAAATCAACAAAACTGAAACGAGGTGAAAACAATTTAAATCTCATTGATGACGCTCATCGCACAAAGTGTCCAATTTCGAACAGTTGATCATTCTAAAAATTGTATGTAGCCTCTCAACGCTTGGCGGTATGAAAGCACAATCATTGTTAACCTTTGCTACTTGAAATAGCATTCATTTCTCATTCATATTAAACAATGCCTTTTTCTCTATGGATGATCTTATGACGCACGTGTCTGTACACAATAGTAAAAGTAAGGATTCTGCATTGCATGTAATTGGGTATTCAAATAAAATGTTTACATTCATGGCTTGTAAAATTGTACATCAGAACGGGATGTAAGGTGATTGTAAATTATTATTTAATACTGTAATGCACAAAACACTTCTGAATATTTCGGTGCATGAAGTTACAGTGTATTGGTGGGTAAGAGTAAATGTATTAAAGAAGGTGCCAGAATGTTTAGGTGTTACTGACCTTCCATATGTTTCTCTTAATTACTATTGTTTAGGTGTTACAAAACGTAACACCTGAACATTCCACAGTTTATTCTCCGTGTCAATCTATCAGTTTCTATCCACACTTAATCACGCTTCTAGCTCACTTGTACACACACAGACGAGCGTGCGTACATATATATATATATATATACATATGTATATATATATATATATATATATATATATATATATATATATATATATATATATATATATATATATATATATATATATATATATATATATATATATATATATATAACGTCGACCACTAACGTGGACAGTTAATGCGCTAGAAATAGATCACATTTTGTGTCTATTAAGACCTAAAAAGTTCTCAACATGAAATATAGCAGCATACCAAAAACGTGAGCGGGCAAGACATTTAAAATCACCTAAAAAAAATCATTATTAAACAGGAACCAGGTTTCGGATTTAACAAATTCTTACCATTTGTCTATTCCTCATCAGCCTGATTTGTAATGTAGCAGCAATTATCAGAATCGTATACATGGTTGCCCACCGCCATGGGTGCGCGTGCATATGGTTCTGCTAATTACAGCTTAATGGTAAAGTTCAAAAGTCTTCGTTTTGGCGCGCTAATTCCAGGAATATATCCGCAAAATGTACCTTAATCCCCTGAGATTGCAGATAATATTTCTGAATCTCTTTGATTCTTTAAATGTGCTGGCCCCCTGATAATTAATCGATATTAATTAATATATTAATACATGACTAATTACCAGATCTTATAATTATATATATATATATATATATATATACACACACACAAACATATATATATATATATATAGATATATATATATATATATATATATATACACACACAAACATATATATATATATATATATATATATATATATATATATATATATATATATATATATATATATATATATATATATAAAACAAAAATTTCATTCTCATAACTACGAAAGGGGAATCACAGGTGGTCTATAAGTGTTATCATCGGAATTTACAAGTGTTCCTATAAGTATATAGAATAAATAGAATAAGGTAAAAAGAACTAGTACTTTGAGATGTCCACAGTAGCTTGAAGGGAAAGCCCTCTAAATTGTCTCTGTATATATAAATATCCTTTCCCTGTGTGTATGCACACCACCAATATTGAAATACAAATATTTACGATACAATTATTTTCTATGCCTAGAACGTCGGGTGGTCATTAAATATATATATATATATATATACACATCTGTGTAATACATTGGACAAATGGGTATATGTTGATTAGTGTGTTAAAGTATTTGTAGAGATCTGGCACAGTTTGGGCTACCTGGAGGCATCAGCAGTCGGGATTTATTCTCATTTGATCTACTTCGGGAACATCGCAGTGTTAGCTTAGATAATGATAATTTCCTAAGTAATCAGAAGGTGGATTTGGTATTAATCTTTACTTTGTACGACGGTTGTTTCGATCCATCTTTATGATGGGTTACATCCATTTTGCAGTCTGGGTCTCATCAGATACATCCGCACATAAAGTTGTGCTTCGCTAAATACCCTGAGTTCTGGCTGTCATGTTATATGCCTGTCTGTTTAGGGAATAAAAAATTGCTACAATTTTCAATTACTATTATCTTTCTATCAGGATTGCAAACATATGTAAATATAAGTAAATAGCTCTTGATAAAAAAACAAGTCTTGTAGGGGAAGTGAATGGAAGGACAGGAAGGGATCGAGTTACATTGGGTTTAAGACAAAGAAATGGTACTAGAAAAATGAAAGGGAAAGATGCATGTAGACTAGTATGTCTAGGGGTGAAAGGTTGTTATTCGCACGTACAGGCTCCTATAAACATATGCAGTCACATAGGGGACCTTGGCCCACCAACCCATATGGTCAATACTGGCTGTAGTTCGTATAACTTAAGGCTGGAAGAAAATCTTCCCATAAATCTGTCATCATCGTTGCGTCGAGACAAGGGCAGCATGCAAACAGTGTGAATCGCTCCATATCTATATCACCGAGAGTGGATCACGCAGCTCTACGCACTCGCATGCATATATATATATTTACACAGAAATATATATATATATATATATATACATACAAATATGTTTATATATATATATATATATATATATATATATATACATATACACAAATATGTTTATATATATATATATATATATATATATATATATATATATACATACAAATATGTTTATATATATATATATATATATAAATATATATATATATATATATATATATATATATATATATATACAAATATGTTTATATATATATATATATATATATATATATATATATATATATATATATATATATATATATATATATATATATATATATATATATATGTATGTATGTATGTATACGGTTGAACAGGAACACAGGGGTTGATATATATATGAGGAAGGTAGAAAATGCTAAAATTATTCTATCATGAAGAACATTTTAGTACCAGGTTCAGTCTTTGCGACTTTTTCACCTAAGAGTAAAACATGAAAAACAATTAAATTGTCGAAAAATTAAATGAAATGTTTTTCTAAAATATTTCCATACTTTTCAAATGCAAGGGAGATTTTCCTTTTTATCTGTCTGTCTGTCCGTCTCTGTCTCTCTTTTTTTACTCATGCGTATTCTAGGTAGTGGGCAGCAGGTAGTAGTAGTTTGATATGAATTCTTGTTTTTCATTGTTTGAAAACTATGGGCATATTTAAAAAAAAAAACATTTCATTTGATTTTTCCCGAATTTAATTGCTTTACATGCTTTACCCTAAGTTGAAAAAGTCGCAAAGGCTGAAACCGGTGCTGATATGTTCTTCATGACAAAGTTATTTGAGCTTTTTCTACCTTGTCTTATTTTCCTTATATATATATATATATATATGTGTGTGTGTGTGTATGTGTGTGTGTGTGTGTGTGTGTGTGTGTGTGTGTGTGTGTACCTGTGTGAGTGTATCTTTGTGCGTCTGCTTATCCACGACCACCTCTTGACCATCGGTGTTGGTGTGTTTACGTCCCTGTGTCTCAGCGGTTCGGTAAAAGAGTTCGATATAAGTTCTATGCTTTTAAAAGGAAGTCTTGGGATCGATTTATTCGACTAAAACTCTTCAAGTCAGCGTCCCAGCATGGCCGCAGTCTAATGTTTGAAGCAAGAAAAAGAGAATATATGTATATATGTACACATGTATATATTTACGCACACATACATATATATTGGGATCCGAACAAAATCCCCCTAAAAGAACACCCCTTCGGAATAAAAGCCCCTGGGGTATATTTTCTGGTTATTTTTCTCTTTTTTTTTCTTAAAAATGTTTCACTTGTTTCAGTCATTGGACTGCGGCCGTGTTGGGGCACTGCCGTGAGGAAATTTTAGTCGAATGCATCGACCTCAGAATTTTTTTATTTTTTACTTACTTCAGTCAATGGACTGCGGCCATGCTGCAGTTTTTTACTTATATCACTAACTGCGGCCATACTGGAGCATTGCTTTGAGGAGTTTTTAGTCAACTGTACTGACATTGCAATTTTTTCTAATTTTCTTACTTGTTTGAGTAATTAGACTGCTGCCATGCTGTGGCACCGCCTTGAAGAATTTCTTGTCGGAAGAAATTCAGCATTTTAAAATTCAAATTTAAAGTCATTTGTTTTCTTCTCACTGCACTTAGAGATTAATGTGAATAAGCTGATCTCCTGAACTTTCTCCGGCCGCTGAAGGTCTGAGAGAATTATGGCACCGAAGGCTAGTCGTTCAAATGCACTTCTTATCGTTTCTTGAGGTAATTGCTTTCTCTTTAGTTAGAATTCAGACAATATGTACATTGAGTTGTAAAATGTCTTGTGTTCTGTTATTCTATTCTACTTATTTATTTTCGATTGAAAATATTTCTGTTTAGTTAAATATTAGAATTTTGGAAAATAAAAGTGTTTTCACAATCGCGATTTCCATTTTTGTTTACATGAAATTGTAAAAAAAAATTCAAGCGATTTGGCTGTTATTTCTAGCATGTGGAGAAACCGTCTAGGCTTAATTTGATGCGCTGGTTGAAAATCAGCTAAAAAAATATGGGATATTCAAGGCGGTGCCCCAGCATGGCAGCAATCTAAAGATTAAACAAGTACAAAAGAAAAAGAAAACGAAATATTTCACAGGGTTGGTTTTGACCAGGCTTTAAAAAAAATTCTGGGTTCCATGCAGTCGACTAAAAATTGTATACGTTCAACTAAAAAATTTTGAAGGTGATGCCCAAGCATGGCCGCAGTCTAATGTGTCAAACAAGTAAAAGCGAAAAAAACGAAAATAATCGAACAATATAACCGAGGGTGTTATGTCCACTTTCACACTTTAACTATGGGGGGTTTGTCCCAGAGCCTTTTGCGTAACGGGTTTTTATCCCAGAGGCTGTTGTCCCACATTCACATATATTATATATGCATACACAAATACATAAACATACATTTACACACACGCACACATACGTGTGTAATTTTCTATTCTCTGTATCTAGTCTGCATATTTTAATGTATTATTTGATATTTTAGAATGCAATACATGCTTTGAAATATATCTGGCGGTCATATATATAGCCTTCTGCATAGATTCGATAATAATGGTGTTGTTGATCTCAAATAATCAGGAATAAGCAGACATCTCACAAAAAGCATTTCTGCCATGACCATCACGGTTTCTCTACTTCTAGAACTATGTATTTATTGTCTTTTTTATCTCTAAGAAGTTCGGCAAAATTTGAGGAAGCTTTCGCTACTATTTCTAAAATGGTGACATAATTGAAGTTTCTTCTTTGGTTTATTAGATAACAATGTATGTACTCATTCAATAACCCCAAAGCTTTTTTATTGTGCAACATTCCATTTCGTTGTTTATGGCATTTATAATCTGGTATTTGTGTGTAATGTGCTTCGTTCTATTGTATGGTTATTCTTTATCGCTACCAAACAAAGAATAGATCTGCAAATATACAAAGGATATTCGATTTAAATCTCGCTCTCGAATATAAGCCGGCAATGATATATCTATCATAGATAAGCAGCTTTATATTTATTTTGTTAGAGTCCACATGAATTTTTTAGGTATGATATATATATATATATATGTGTATACACACACACACACACACACACACACACACACACACACACATATATATATATATATATATATATATATATATATATAATACCTTTTTTATAGCATTTACTCTATTATCACCTCTATTTCTATTTTCATTTTATAATCATCTTATTTTATGTGTTATAATCTATTATGTTGAATTGTCGTACACACAGATGCAGAAATATATTAACTCTATCTAGAGATATTTTACAAGAGAATGAGTGGCCAAAGATGTTTCCTTCCGTTTTCTGACACACTCTGTGAAAGAAAAACGGCAATAAAATTCATTTGCTTACAATAAATTACTTCGAAACAAAAGAAATAAAATATTTTAATATGTAACGAAAAAAAGAAATGAAAAAGACACGAATAATATATATCAGAACAAATCAGGAAAAATTAAACCGTGCTGAACAGTTTCCTGTCATAATAAAAAGGATATATTAATCATCGAGCAAACACACGAACAAATAGAGACTGATATTTAAATCGAAGCACACGGACATATGCACATGAGTGTCTTTGTATGACGGTATGAACTATGTAGCATTAAACAATGCCGATACTCCATGAAATAATAAATGTTGCTCCATGAAATATTCGTTCTTTCTGAGGAAGGAAATTTGAAAACCTTCTTTTTCTTCTTTTTCCTATGTTAAGAACTAATGTATTTTGCTATATTAAACGTCAGTGGATTGTATTACACTGAAGTACCTATTTACTAAGAATTAACTAAAGATCTATAAAAACACCTACTGCATTTGTAAATTGGTTATTTCGTGTAACACCGAAATCATTTACAAGAACTGTGTATTTGTTTTGTATAATGCATCTAACAAATACACAATATAAAGATATTTCATTTCCATTCCAAAATACATAAAAGAATACTAATATAATACGATTTTCTCCTCTCCGCCAATTTCAATGCTCCGACATATGAAGAACAGACATTTGTCATTCAACTGCACAAGTGAAGTCAGGACAAGCATATTCTTTTTCTTATTTATGTTTTGGCCTTCATGCCCTCCACGGAAATGCTCATAGTTCAGAGATCAATGTTACTGATGATTTTCTTCAAAAGCTTGAAGCCGATTACGAGAAATATCTAGAACCAACCCACGAAAACTGGTATTGGTGTGTTTATGTCTCCATAATTCAGTGGTTCGGGAAAAGAGAGCAACAGATTAAGTGCCAGGCTTCGAAAAGAAACAAAAAGTACAAGGGCCGATTCGTTTGACTACAAAATTTCTCAAGGCAGAGTCCCAGCAAAGATCGCAGTTTAATGTTGAAACAAGTAAAAGATAAAAGAAAAACAAAGATATTCCATTCTATAACAACCGCAATGTTGTTTCAGCTTGCTCTGTGAAGCACTTAAAAACTTGAGTCCGTTAATTATATTAAATATTCATGTAGGAAACTACATATAATATCAAATTTTGAATAACTATTTCCGCAACGATGACATAATAAATAAATACATTTCCTTCTGTATATTATATATCTACATAAGGCTAGTCTCCTTTTGTATTTCAAGACAATTGAGTCCATTATTCGATGATTGATGGTTTTGCAACTCACTCATTTTAGCTGCATTACTACTGATGTTTGAAGCATATGCTTTTATAAAATGTCAATTATATATTTATTTATTGCGGGCAGATTAATACGGTAGAACGGGTAACTCGGAAGTACAGACTACCTTAAATGCTCATTATTTTGTAATATATTAACCATTTCATACAGTAATAATATCCTTTATATTTTACTTTTTATCGCTTACTTGTTTCAATCATTAGACTGCAGTCATGCTTGGAGGATCACCTTGAAAATATTTAGTCCCCCCAAAAACGACTCCAATACTTCTTGTAAATCCAGATAGATATTCTACTGGTCACTTTTACCTAACCACTAAAGAACGGCGACATAAACAGAACAACAGCGGCTGTTAAGCCATAGTGTGGTGTGTTGAGGGGTCAAACACAAACACGAAGACACATACAAGTACAACTGTATGTGTGTATATGTGTATATATATATATATATATATATATATATATATATATATATATATATATATATATATATACATATATTGTATAAATATACATACACACACACACACACAGGCATATATATATATATATATATATATATATATATATATATATGTACGTACATACATAAATATGCATACATCTTTTTTGTATGTAGGTATGCGTGTGTGTGGTGAGGGAGATAGATAGATTGAATGTCACTTGGACGTCACTCTCTCTCTCTCACTCTCTCTCTCTCTCACACACACACACACACACACACACACACATGCCAACATACATACAAAAAGATGTATGTATATGCATGTCCGTATACATGACAACACACTTATTCACTCACTCACTCACCCTCTCACTCTCTTTCTCTCTCTCTCTCTCTCTCTCTCACGCACGCACATATATAAATTTATACAAGCGTACATACAAAGTCACATGCCTGCGTGTGTGACTGACACCAAATACACAGAGCTGGAAACGGTGCGCAAAAAGTAAAGGAATAAGAAATTGTTATGGAAATTTACGAAGTGTGCGAGGTCAAGCGAAAAATTGCCCATATTTTGGGGG
>NC_142930.1:28259389-28264389 GCF_046866305.1 Octopus bimaculoides | reverse complement strand
AACTTTCGCTTTTGCATTACACTGGTGTCTCATCGCAGCACAACAAATGTACTGCTATGAATAGTATTGTCTCACCTGACGTTCAGTTAATTTTTCTTACCTGAAAACAAGTAAAACAAGGCTGTTTATTTTGTCTTCTTCAAGTACAATAGATTATCTCAAATGAGATCGAAAACCTATATGAAATCATCGTCCGATGATATGAATGTATTAATATATAAGTTTCTATGTACATGTATGCATTCATATTTGTGTGTGTGTGTGTGTGTGTGTGTGTGTGCGTGTGTGTGTGTGAGTGTGTGCGTGTGTGTGTAGGGGTCGTCTGTCTCCAAAACTCCAAAGTTGAGTAACGTTTTCATGCTTGGATTTCTAAACTATGATAACAATAACACTGGTCAACAAAGAATTTGTCCAAAAGAAAGTAATACCTGTATCTTATACGTTTTTGCATGCGGAATTCAAAAATAATGTCAAATTATCTGTATCACCCACAGTTTCTCTGTTCCACGATATCCCTCTCAGTTCCTGTTACATGGGCTAAATTTCAGCTAAGCTGTTGAAATGTGAAGCTAACAGTTTAAGAAATACTCCTAATTAAGATGTGTATGAAGAGAATTAACCTAGTGAAGTTATAAATCCAGCTGAGTCAATGAGTCCTAAAAATACATGAAATAAAAAATATATAAAAATACTAACACACAGGAAAAACACAAACATACTAACTCACAGATAAAAGAACAGTAAAATATTAACACACAGAAGCATAGAAAACTAACGCAGAAAAAATAAAACAAAACACGGAGGTGAAAAGAATCTGATGGTGTGAATAATTAAGTGTGAAACATCAACATAGACAACAGTGGCTCAGTCAACAGTGAACCACAACACAGCGTGTGGTTGTCATGGTAACAAGCTGCTAATGACACGCTGTGTGTTGATTGGCTAAATTTACCCAACTTTCCTAACTTTTATGTCAAATTACATCAGATTCTTTAAATTACGAGATAAAGTAATTAATCGTAATCAAAATTCAGAGCTGCATCGATACATCAAAGTTGGAAGTAAAATTAAGGGGGCCGCATTTTGCGAATGAGAAAGATTATATCCTCTCTGCCATGTGCGCCAATTCAATGATGTATAAATATCAGTATATATGTATCATTATTTTTTTTTCCAGTAATTAAAACACAAGGTGAGTTAGTCCTTCCTAAGGCCTAGATCAACTCTCTCACTGATCGCTGGTAGTAATAAACACATTTAACCTCTGGTGACCGCAAAGGTGTGACATTTCTTTTGTTTCTTGATTGAAAACGGATACGAAACCCCACTACTACTACTACTACTACTACTACCACCACCGCTGTTGTCATTACTACTGCCACTATTACTACAACTGCTACTGGTTCTACTACTACTAATACTACTATTCTTAGATTCAACAAAAAAGACAACGGGAGACAGCGGCGATAGTAGGCTGTCCAGACAAAAACAACAATTACAACATCAACAACACTGGAAGCAACTACAGCCTGCCACTCAATCTGCTCCTCTCGGATCCTGTAGCTAGAGAACAGCCTAGCTAGTGACAAAAACAATTACGATAAAAACAAAGAAAATGGCCATGCTATCCAAATAAAGTTGATGCACACCATCTACACGTCTTCAAAAACACCTCTGCAGACAGACAGACAGACACACAGACACACGCACACACGCGCGCACTTCTTAAACGTCTTCAAATCAAAATTTATAAATGCGTATGTATATGCATACTCATATATTGGTTGTATCACGACAGAACGCACGCGTTAACCTTTATACAGTAAGTTTTAACTATTTTTCTAACGCGACTCTCTCTATCTCTATATCTATCTCCCCCTCTCATTCTTCCCTCTACTGTTCTTCGCCTCTACCTGTCACTACTCTCTCTCTCTCTCTCTCTTGTTACTCGTCCTTCGCCTCTCACCGTTACTACTACTATCTCTCTCTCTCTACCACTCGTTGCTCACTTTTATTCTACTTCCTCCCCTTCCTTTCCCTCTGCTACTCTTTCTCTTTACACAGCCTTGGTCACGTGTGTCCGGCTGCTATGTCTTTTCGTTCTTGGACTCACCAAGCTCACACGTACTTCTTTGCCCCTCCTGTTCGTGCTTAACAGCGTTCAATACATACTCATTTCACGTCTGGCTGTACAGCCTCTTTGCTTGTTTGTTTATTCACCGTTTCGTTTTCCTGTCTTGTTTTCCGTCCGCCACTACCCTCCACGAAAATAATTTAATTTGTGTTCGTGGGAAGAACCATTTCAACGATGCGTACTGCCTTAATTCTTCGAAACGCCGGTGTTTTAATGGTGGCAGCTGATGAAGGAGATGTTTCTATGTGACTTGCTCGTATGTTGTACCTTGTTTATCATTTTTTTCCTTGTTCTTTTGCCACGTCATGTACCCAGTTATGTATCTATATGTACATGTAGATGAAGGTATGTACATACATGTACATTTATATGCATATACTCATATATTGTTTATATATATATATATATATATATATATATATATATATATATATATATATATATATATATATATATATATAATACAAATAATAAATGAGTATATGCATATATACGTACATGTATGTACATACTTACATCTACCTGTATTTATAGATGCATATCTGGGTACAGGACATTGTAAACAAAGCGTAGACAAAATGATAAACGAGTACAGAAAACACATAGACCACATAGAGAACATCTCCTTCATCAGCTTCCCCCATTCTAACACAGTCGTTTGGAAGAGCAGGGCAGGACGCATCGTTAAACCGGCTCTTCCCACGGACCACAAATTAAATTTGAATTAAAATTAATTCAAATAAACGAGTGAAAAATGCAAACATATATGTATAAATATATGTGTCTGTGTGTAAGTATGTGTGTTTGTGTGTGCGTGTGTGTATGTCTGTGTGTCTGTGTGTCTGTGTGTCCGTGTGTAGGGGGAGAATTCACACAAAAAAAGACGAAGACAGGTGGTTTAAACAACAAACAGATGTATTAGTCTAACGCTCGGGAAGTGAAAATGACTTTAACGTTTCGAACCTACTCTCTTCCACAGAAATGAGCACAGAAAGAAACAGGGAGAGAAAATAAAGAATGTATAGTGGCTAGCGATCTATCATGTATATATATATATATATATACACGCATACGCACACACACACACACACATATGTATATATCTCTAAGTCCTTATATGCTTGTATATCTTCGTGTATATATTAACACAGTTTCCTATGTATCTTTAGTTGGATTCAAGGTATAAAAATCCAGCATAACTCTACGCATGCCTCACCAAAATATTACCATGCCCCACCAAAATATTACGGATGTAGATAAACCTTCCTTAAACCATTGTTCGTATTTAATTTGTAAGAAACCATAAAGTAGCAGCGTGTAAAAATTGTGTTTGAACTTATATTTGAATATAATGAAACCAAATCCCGGAGAATAGGACGTTATGCATTACTTTTCCTTCTTCGTTTTTAGTTGTCTTGACACATTAAAAATATCTTTTCATCCATTTTCATAAGTAATCTTTTAGCAATATTTACTTCTGGCATAAGAAATCAATGAGAAACCTAAAAAAAGAAGATGAAGTCAAAATACATTTTAACACAATATACATAACGTCACGTACATCATAGATTTTCACTGTTTTTTTATCTGCAGTTCGTGAATTATACATAGAAGTGAAAAGTGAAAAAAAAAAAACTCGAGCTGAAAGGAACGATATGAAATTTAAAAAAAACAATGAATGTAAGATTTCAATTACAGATTGTTGTTATCGTCAAGGTGACGTCTACTTTGAATTGTGAATCCTCCTGGGTTTTTGAATTAACATGGAAAACCAACTTCAAAATGTTTTGTAGAATCTTGAATTCTTACAAAAATTAAATCTAGAAATAAAATAATAAAGAGATGAATGGAATGTATATGTAGCTTTTTTTTGTTTTGTTTTTCTTTTGTCGTGTGCACCTTTTTATTTCGATTTCTTTTTCTGTATGAATACTCAATTTAAAAATCCATTACTTAAGATAAAACATTTTGTTTTTAAGAGCAATCTTTGAGGCTATTTATTTATTTATTTATTTATTTATTTTAATTGGTGCATGTATTTAATACTGCATGGTAATCTGCTGTATAGGAAGGTTTTAATTGATGAATTTAAGTAAAAGACCATTGCTTTTGCATATGGATTGATGTATTGAAACCTGCCAAAACAATATCAAAATATTCTGTGCATTAATTCAGTAATTATTCATTTTCCTCTCTGTACTTTTTAATATTAATATAAAAACATTCTTTTTGACAGATGAGAGTCGGTATTCTTTTTCTTGTGCTCTGTCATGTTCGTGTTTTTCTCCGATTTTCCAATCTCCATTTACTCACACACATACACACATGTATGTATATATATATATATATATATATATATATATATATATATATATATATATATATATATATTTATATGCATATACTTATATACGAGCAGACATAAATGTGTGTGTGGCGGTGAGTGTGTATGCGTTAAATGTGTGTGTATGTGAGTGTGTGTATGTGTGTGTGTGTGTGTGTGTGTGTGTGTGTGTGTGTGTGTGTGTGTGTGTGTGTGTGTGTGTGTGTGTGTGTGTGTGTGTGTGTGTGTGTGTGTGTGTGTGTGTGTGTGTGTGTGTGTGTGTGATTATTCAATTGTATTTCGAGATTTCTTGCAAATAGTAAAAGCACCGGGTTCAAATCTAAATGCAAAGCTTTTTTGCATGTATACATGTATATGTGCTGTGTTTCCAGATCTGTATGTTTCGTTTTATGTATGTATTCTCATGCACATAGTAGCATGTCTAAACATGCGCATATGTACTAAAACGATAAACTTCTGAAAAGTTTTACACATGTTTATATTTCTAGTGATGTTTTGCAACTGTAGTCTTCGAATCAGCTT